>NC_088307.1:9246588-9443943 GCF_032854445.1 Liolophura sinensis
AGAACACTACAGAACCCAAAATTGTGGCTTGTAAATTGTTCTGCAGTAAAGTCACCTGTGTAAAGCCAATTAAACTCAGAACACTACAGTACCCAAATTGTGGCTTGTAAATTGTTCTGCAGTAAAGAACTTCACAGAGTATAACATTTTAATTGAGCTGTGTTTGAATTCATCACTAAAATCTTAAGATGTCTGATGTTAAAATGGGCCCAGGGTCATCTGTGCCTGAGTTAAGAAAGCCCAGATCACTACCCAATGCACTGAGACACTCTTAAAAATAAAAATCTTGAGATGAACCATGCAGGCATTTGCTGGATTTGAACACAAGACCTCAATGGTAGAAAAGCTACTTTTACTCAACCAGTTACGCCATGCCTGTAGTCAAATAGCAGATTTACAAGGCATAAGTTAAAACCAAAAAGCTTTGGTTGTCACTCCCATGTTGAACCATAGATCTAGTCCATTTTATACATAATTTTTGACTGACATTTGTTTTTTTCCATTGATGTCATTTTATTCAGACAAACTAGCCAATATCTAATTAAGTATTTCAACATGAAATGTTTTAGATTTATATTCAGAAGATTGAAAAAACTTTCTTTTCGTCCTTTGCATCACCCACATTGCAGGATGTGATGTGTCACCAGCATTCTGACACCACTTTGCATCGCCTACATTGCAGGATTTGATGTGTCACCAGCATTCTGACACCACTTTGCATCACCCACATTGCAGGATGTGATGTGTCACCAGCATTCTGACACCACTTTGCATCGCCTACATTGCAGGATTTGATGTGTCACCAGCATTCTGACACCACTTTGCATCACCCACATTGCAGGATGTGATGTGTCACCAGCATTCTGACACCACTTTGCATCGCCCACATTGCAGGATGTGATGTGTCACCAGCATTCTGACACCACTTTGCATCACCCACATTGCAGGATGTGATGTGTCACCAGCATTCTGACACCACTTTGCATCGCCCACATTGCAGGATGTGATGTATCACCAGCATTCTGACACCACTTTGCATCACCCACATTGCAGGATGTGATGTGTCACCAGCATTCTGACACCACTTTGCATCGCCCACATTGCAGGATGTGATGTGTCACCAGCATTCTGACATCATTTACCTGACAATGCTCCAAAAAATTAATCTGTTAATTTTAACAGAGAGTTTGTTGTCTGAGTCATGGCAGAATGCGTTCTGTTGTTATAACATAGCAATGTGTCATGTTCAACATAATACTGTGTTAGTCTAATTGAAAATTTACGTTTAATTAATAGCGTGTGTGTGTTATTTAAGAGAATAATCTGTTACAAATTAGCAGAATACATTCTAGCATCACTCAGACAACAGAATTTCTGTTAAAATTAACAGATTAATTTTTTGAGTGAATATTTTATTAAAATGGCATATAAAATCAAAGAAATGTCATTTTTGTGGCAAAAAAAAAAACAAAAAACAGTGGCAATTTAATCCATAAAACCGGCTGTCAGCGTATATTAAGCCGAAAAATTCTTTGAATACAGCACTGAATAACACCTAATAAATAAATAAAAGAATAAACTGGAAGAACTGATTTTGAGAATTCGCACACTTTTGGCCCCACTGCTACATTTTACAAATTCCTCTACTACAGATAAAGGGATAATACTCTACGTTTGTGTTGTTTAACAAATTCCTGAGTCACTACCAAAGTTAAAAAAATTTATTTCTTCTTAGACCTAATTAAGGTCAAGCCGAGTGCAAAATCTCATTTAGCTCCATGCCTATCTTTCCATAACGTTCCTGGCAGACAAACAAAGAAATGCCATCAAGAGTATAAGTTCCTCTATATTAAAGCTTCACACTTGAAAAAAGATTTACAGTCCTTATTAACAAAAACAAAATAACAAATTAAAAAATAAAAACAATTAATTTGTACCTTAATTACCATTAACACGTCTTCCAAAATAATCTTTATCATAAAAAATATAGACTATGTCTTATAATTATTATAAATTAAATGCACATTTTCCAATAGAAACTGCAGTCATCCATACTGAGGTTTGTTCAATTAGAGCAAATATACAATCATAGCCCAAAAAACTTGAATAGAAAAACTATAAAACTGGTATAAACTACAACAGGAACACAACAGATCATTCCTCCCTTGTGTACCTCACAGGCCAGGTAATGTCTTCTGGCAACTCGTTAGCTCACCTGGTTTCACCTGTTGACAGGTAAGCGCAACAGATAAAGAGATAAAGTGTGAGCTAGGACAGCAAAGGTTAAGTGCCTGTAGGGTATAAGTGTCGTAAAAAATTCTCCTGGTCAAGCTGCGAGCTAAAGCAAACACGTCCACTCTCGGGTAGTCATAATGGTGCTCGTATTTTATCCTCTCTAATGATTTACACCTGGATTATGACTCGTTTCTGAGGGTTTTGTGGTGAAATTTACAACCCTCAGAAAATAAACTTAGCATAGTTTACACCTCTGACAGGTGAGAGATTTTAGGTCCACAGGATAACTGTACACTGATCCCCTTCTATTGTACTAGTATATTTATGTCTCCATATATAACTCAGCTTATCTTATTGGCACGTTACCACAATACTCTATATTCAAATTATCACATCAACTCAAATACTTGTCTTAAATGTCTCATCTTTTGGCAACGAAGAATATGTCGCTCACAAAATAATCACCTATACAGCCATGAATCTTTGTGAAGAACGTTTTACCTTGCCATCAGTGAAAATCCTTTAAAACACAAATTTTTATTTTTTTTTTTAACATACAAAAAAAGCCCCATTGATAGGTAGCTGTATGTTGACTGCCATTTCTCAATTGCTGCTTTATTTTTTGCCTATAATATTGTCTTAATTTTGAATCTTCCTTAGCACAAATCTATGAGAATATGGATGTACCATAAGTGATTTACATGATGCTCCAGGAGTTATTGGTGAATTGTAGGTGAGCCAGGATGAGTTATTGGTGAGCGAGGGATGGGTTAGGGATGAGGTAGGGGTGAGCTGTGAGCTGGGAGTAATCTATTGGTGAGCTGGGGTGAGCTATTGATGAGCGAGGGATGGGTTATGTATGAGGTAGGGATGAGGTAGGAGTGAGCTGGGGTGAGTTACTGATGAGCAAAGGATGGGTTATGGTTGAGGTAGGGGTGAGCTGGGGGTAATCGGTTGGTGAGTTGGGGTGAGTTATTGATGAGCGAGGGATGGGTTAGGGATGAAGTAGGGGTGAGCTGGGGGTAATCTATTGGTGAGCTGGAATGAGTTATTGATGAGCCAGTGATGGGTAAGGGATGAGGTAGGGGTGAGGTACGGTTGAGCTGGGGGTAATATATTGGTGAGCTAGGAGTAATCTATTGGTGAGCTGGGGTGAGTTTTTGTGAGCTAGTCATGAGTTATGGGTGAATTAGGGAAGAGCTATTGGTGAGCTTCTGATGAGTAATGCGTGAGCTGGGCATGAGCTATTGGTGAGCTAGGGATGAGTAATGGGTGAGTTATTTTTGAGCTAGGGTTGAGTTATTACTGAGCTTGGGATGAAATAGTGGTTAGCTGGGGTGACTTATTGGTGAGTGAGGGATAAGTTATGGGTGAGCTTGGGATGAGCTATAGGTGAGCTACTGATGAGTAATGGGTGAGTTATTGGTGAGCTAGGGGTGAGTTATTAGTGAGTGAGGAATGAATTAGGAGTGAGTTATTGGTGAGCTTGGGGTGAGATATTGGTGAGCTAGGGATGGGTGATGGCTGAGTTATTGGTGAGCTAGGGATGAGTCATGGGCGCGCTAGGGGTGAGTTATTTGTTGAGCTTAACTGGAATGTATTGTGGGTGAGCTGGTGTGGAGCTACAGTTATATACTCTCCAATAGCCTTTAATTCGTACTTTATATATAAATTTGATGGGTCAGTTATTACATGCACCGTGTTTGGTTGAAGGATATAAACACAAATGTTTTCCCCCTCCTGTGATGTTCCATTCCTCACCTGGTTCTTTACAATATCACATATCCTGTAGCTATTAAACGCCCACATACTCAGTATAGTCTGTCATACTGTGCTCAATTATTATCTCGCATTATGCTCAACCCACATCTCGCAGTGTCATGGATGGGCACACTCTGTTCATGAAGCATGTCACCTAGCATAATGGTGGGAGGTAACGGGGTAGACCCCGGGAGAGATATGTCACATAGCAGGATGGTGGGGGGTAACGGGGTAGACCCAGGGAGAAACATGTCATATAGCATGATGGTAAGAGGCAAATGGCTAGACCCCAGGAGAAACATGTCACATAGCACGATGGTGGGAGGTAACTGGTTACACCCCCGGAGAAACATGTTACCTAGCATCATGGTGGGATGTAACTGGGTAGACCCTGGGAGAAACATGTCACATAGCATGATGGTGGGAGGTAACTGGGTAGAGCCCAGAAGAAGCATGTCACATAGCATGATGGTGGGAGGTAATGGGGTAGGCCCCGTGAGAAACATGTCACATAGCATGATGGTGGGAGGTAATGGGGTAGGCCCTGGGAGAAACATGTCACATAGTATGATGGTGGGATGTAACTGGGTAGACCCAGGGAGAAGGATGTCACATAGCATGATGGTGGGAGGTAACTGGGTAGACCCCGGGAGAAACATGTCACATAGCATGATGGTGGGAGGTAACTGGGTAGAGCCCAGAAGAAGCATGTCACATAGCATGATGGTGGGAGGTAATGGGGTAGGCCCCGTGAGAAACATGTCACATAGCATGATGGTGGGAGGTAATGGGGTAGGCCCTGGGAGAAACATGTCACATAGCATGATGGTGGGATGTAACTGGGTACACCCAGGGAGAAACATGTTACCTAGCATCATGGTGGGAGGTAACTGGGTAGACCCCGGGGAGAAACATGTTACCTAGCATCATGGTGGGAGGTAACTGGGTACACCCTGGGAGAAACATGTTACCTAGCATCATGGTGGGAGGTAACTGGGTACACCCCGGGAGAAACATGTTACCTAGCATCATGGTGGGATGTAACTGGGTACACCCCCGGAGAAACATGTTACCTAGCATCATGGTGGGAGGTAACTGGGTAGACCCTGGGAGAAACATGTTACCTAGCATGATGATGGGAGGTAACTGGGTAGACCCAGGGAGAAGGATGTCACATAGCATGATGGTGGGAGGTAACTGGGTAGACCCTGGGAGAAACATGTCACATAGCATGATGGTGGGAGGTAACTGGGTAGACCCCGGGAGAAACATGTCACATAGCATGATGGTGGGATGTAACTGGGTAGACCCAGGGAGAAGGATGTCACATAGCATGATGGTGGGAGGTAACTGGGTATACCCTGGGAGAAACATGTCACATAGCATGATGGTGGGAGGTAACTGGGTAAACCCCGGGAAAAACATGTCACATAGCATGATGGTGGGAGGTAACTGGGTAGACCCAGGGAGAAGGATGTCATATAGCATCATGGTGGGAGGTAACTGGGTAGACCCTGGGAGAAACATGTCACATAGCATGATGGTGGGATGTAACTGGGTAGACCCTGGGAGAAACATGTCACATAGCATGATGGTGGGAGGTAACTGGGTAGAGCCCAGAAGAAGCATGTCACATAGCATGATGGTGGGAGGTAATGGGGTAGGCCCCGTGATAAACATGTCACATAGCATGATGGTGGGAGGTAATGGGGTAGGCCCCGGGAGAAACATGTTACATAGCATGATGGTGGGAGGTAATGGGTTAGGCCCCGGGAGAAGCATGTCACATGGCATGATGGTGGGAGGTAATGGGGTAGGCCCCGGGAGAAGCATGTCACATGGCATGATGGTGGGATGTAACTGGGCAGACCCCAGGAGAAACATGTCACATAGCATCATGGTGGGAGGTAACTGGGTAGACCCCGGAAGAAACATGTCACATAGCATGATGGTGGGAGGTAACTAGGTAGACCCCAGGAGAAACATGTCACATAGCATGATGGTGGGATGTAACTGGGTAGAGCCCGGGAGAAGCATGTCACATAGCATGATGGTGGGAGGTAATGGGGTAGGCCCCGTGAGAAACATGTCACATAGCATGATGGTGGGATGTAACTGGGTAGGCCCTGGGAGAAACATGTCACATAGCATGATGGTGGGAGGTAACTGGGTAGAGCCCAGAAGAAGCATGTCACATGGCATGATGGTGGGAGGTAATGGGGTAGGCCCGTGAGAAACATGTCACATAGCATGATGGTGGGAGGTAACTAGGTAGACCCTGGGAGAAACATGTCACATAGCATGATGGTGGGATGTAACTGGGTAGACCCTGGGAGAAACATGTCACATAGCATGATGGTGGGATGTAACTGGGTAGACCCAGGGAGAAGGATGTCACATAGCATGATGGTGGGAGGTAACTGGGTATACCCCCGGAGAAACATGTTACATAGCATGATGGTGGGAGGTACATGGGTAGACCCCGGGAGAAGCATGTTACATAGAATGATGGTGGGAGGTAACTGGGCAGACCCCGGGAGAAACTCACAACCATCTGCCTGGTAGTTGCTGTAGTTATTGAACAGCTCTGTAAGTAGTATTCTATGCACGTGCACCACTGACTACCTTCACACAACAAAAATAGCACATTATGTTAATGTTAGGTAAAACTTATGTATGTCACATTTATCTCCCTTTTTTTCTGTTATCTAATAGATGTTCCTGATTAAGAGGCAATCAGAACTCTCCGCGCATCAAGCCAAAAAATATTCACGGAGACGTCTGCTGTGATTAGCAGAGATCAAGAGATCACCAACTTTCATATCAAAATCACTCAAGCATGAAATCACGCAAATGACACACGGACATAACGAACAGTAAGTAATGCCTACACCGCACCTGTAATTATCCACTGGACAGGTAAACTTTATACTTATCTCTATGCACAGGTGAAGGTTATTTCACGTGGGACTGCAGCTTGACAATTACACGACACCCAGGCATATACAGATATTCTGATAAGTCAATGATTTTCCCTTCTATCAATATCAGTTACGCATTAACCAAAGGAAGCACAAGACTTTCTTGTCCCTGGATACATGGGTGCCTCCTAAAGGAACTTTCCTTGAGGGCGCCAAAATCATTTCACATGTGCACTGCGAGCTAAACACCAGCAGGGGAATGGCCTGCTTCAGTGCACAGATGGAACTTTTTATACCCTAGCTGTTTCTGTGTAGGAAAATGCAAGTATGCAGAACTGTCGTCCTGGACAGGACCAAAGACATTTATTTATTTGATTGGTGTTTTATGCTGTACTCAAGAGTATTTCACTTACACAATGGCGGCCAGCATTATGGTGGCAGGAAACTGGGCAGAGCCCTGGGAAAACCCACGATCACCCACAGGTTGCTGGCAGACTTTCCCAGGTACGGCCAGAGAGAAAGTCATGAGCTGGACTTTAACTCATCGCAAGCACATTGGTGGGGTGCGCCTGGGTCATTAGACATGCTGGTGTGCTCACCCCTGGCCACAGAGAAGTGAGAAACCCAAACAAGCTAGGGGCAGGAGGCTCCCAGTCTGGTCCAGGGTAAATTCCCTCTTGGGGGTCTCTTACCCTAATTCGTCAAACTTTTTGCATATAAAAGGGCAACTTTCAGTGCAATTTATGCACATTTTAATTTTTTGGGGAGACAAAACTACATTGATTGAATTGGCCAATTTCAGGGCTTCACCAAAAGTATATTTCTTTTTAGTTTACACAAAATAATGCCTTCAGAATATAAACAAACATGCCAAAAAGGTTGGGAAATTTGCTGTGTTCTCTATTAATGTGCACAGACAATTTAACTGTCTATATACCAGCTGGCTGAGGTCTGTAGCTCTATGTATAACACACTTACGCACCTCTTACCTATGCTAATGCCACTTTATATCCATTGTCTTTTGAGAGTGAATTAACATCACTGTCTTCATAAGATAATCTCTTCAGCTGTGTGCCTTATAGAGGCTTTGAAGCCACACCTGGCTAGGTAGGTTAATTGGATTAATTTACAGATTAATGACTTACCTTAAAAACAATTACCTGAACTCAACATTGTACTTAAGTATGAAGTGGACTCAGTAAGTTTACCTGTTGTTCTTGTAAAAACAAATTCACTGAATTTGAAGATAGAGGCTACAGCTGCATGGCTTACATTAATCATGTTACAATTAATCCAAAAAAAGTCAACATGGCGCCTAACAACAGCCTCAGCCCATCATTGCATTTCACCACTGAAGGTTGTAAGTTCAAAACCAGCTCCGACTGATTCTTTAAAACCACATTTTGCATGAGTCGCTGCTGCATGTCCCTAGCCTTTCTAGTTGAATAAATAAATAAATAAATCAAATATATATACCCAGGTAATCTATTCTATCAATATTATCCTAATTCCTCAACCTTTTTGCATATGAAAGAGGAACTTTCTTTGCAATTCATGCACATTTTTTAGCTGACTTTGGAGACAAAACTACATTGGTTCACCATTGGATTGGCCAATTTCAGGGCTCCACAAAAAGTGTAATTTTATCAGTCTGTACAAAATCATGCCTTAAATATATGCTTGAATAAACACCTTGCACACATGTGAAAAGGTTGAAGAATTTCACTACCAATGGATATTGCATAATACGTATTCCCTTAGCTGACCTGTCAATCAATACTGTAATACAGTTCATCTGTATTAAGGTAGCATATACGCTTGACGTATCAGTCTGCACAAGATGTTCACGGTCAATACCCTCTGCACCATACGTAATTGTCATGCTAACTTCACATTCCCATTTTGCCAGCAAACTTTCATCTAAACATTATATACCTTTACAAAAGTTAATTACCTGATCTAGATAGCTGATTTGCATCAAGAATTATCCAAATTATATGGGTTGAGTAATTGGCTTTCATGATTAAAGCTAATTTAATTAGAATAAGGGAGTGAGCACATGTGATATGACAATGGGTACCGGAAATGGGCATAAATTTCACCAACAAAAGTGCATTTTTAGAGGCAATTAAATGATACAAAATATTCTTTTCGGTGCTGAAACTTTTCAGTAAAATATCATGCCACGTTCCAAGCAAAGCTCAAATCACCTTTCCAAAATCAATAGAACTCTCATCAGAAACAGGAAAAATGGGCAAGTTAGTCACGAATGTCATTTATGGTATATCTACTATACCATTCGTTTCTGACATGTATAAGCTGAAGAGTACTGATAAACATGTACATTATATAAATAATATATCATATCTGAGCTACTTAATCCAAATCAGCGAAAATTTATTTGAATACACAAATACTCATCTTTTTATTTCATTGATGTTTACCATCAGCCACAAGTTGCATTTTTTTTTTGTTTCAGTATAGCCATTAAAATCATTATTAGCTATTGAACTATTAGCTCTGAATAAATGCAACTTGAAGGCTATAACTAATAAGACACGTCACGCAATCAAAACTTCTTACATAATACATGTCTAAGATATATTAGAACTATAAATAACGGGAATACTCACTGATTTAAAATTGAACACTTGGTGATACACAATCTGACAATTCCCTTGGTTGTTTGATCAGACAGTTCGCATCAGACAGTTTTATAGTCTTCATACAGTGCCATGTAAAGTCAGTGTTGGAAAGAGGGATATAGCCACAATTAAACTCCTTTCTGTGAACACTCACAGAATATTCAAGAGGTAGAAAGGACAGTAGTCGGCCATTACATTCACATCCAGCATGACGGACGGGTGAGGGGGGAGAAAGAAGAGTTGATGGCTCAGCGAAACACCTTACGGCACGCCGTGAGACCTTGTACACGTAGACGAACTCCGCTGTTTTAACCTTGTTACATATCAGTGAAGTGACTCACAAAGTAATTGTCGCATGCACGCTAAAAACCCGTTCTCTCAATCCAACATTTTTTTTTTCTTCTTTCCTTGCCTCTTCTGCTTGTTAAGCCCCTATATAAACGCCACGTGAGCTAAGACTTGAAACTGTCAAACATCCACTTCGCCTTCGTGGCCTTAAAAAACAGTATGTAGCTGCCTCGGGGCGTCCAGTTATCCACGGGCCCAAATCTGTAGTTGGCTAATTCACTCAGCCTCTCCTCATAGTGTGGCCTATGCATACATACAGTTGTCCGTCAATACATGAATTATTTGTGAAGTAATCCACAGCCCGAACGTTGTTGTTACTTTCACAGCCCGCCGTTTTGATCGATATAACCATGTATCGGCCCCACGCGCTACATTGATCCATTCACACCACATGCTGCTGTCACATCGCGCGCTGGCAACTTTCGTGCCAAACTTCGCCGTGCTGCTCGGTGCGCGGATGAAAAATTAATGCTAATTTGCCGAACTTTATAAAAAGCAACCGGGTACGTGTGAGATTTTAAGCTTTGATGTTTGTTATAAAATATCAGGCATGGGTTTTTAATTAACATTGACAGCAAAAATGTTAGTCAACTTAGACACACAGGCGCAAAACGTATATAGGCAGCGTAAAATAAATAAACAAACTTTTGTTGAGACTGTTGATAAACCAGTGTAGTGTAGCTATATGCTGCAACAACTCCGTGGGCTTTTACATCATAATAAATGTGATAAGTGTCAATCGCTCGGCATTCATAAGCATATTTTCCCTTCCGGATAAAAGTGCACAGGTAATATATGTTCATATTTAATTACGTTCTCACAAACAGGTCTATAATAAAACATGACTACTGAACTAAGCATCTAGTTTGACCGTCTATTTGGCATGGGGCCTGTATTTATTGAACCCATTCTCAAAATCTTCCAGAACTATATTTTTGCACAATTTGTTCATTTGCATGTGTACCTGTTCATGCATGGGACACACAAAATGCAGGTTCAATTCCTGCCGCTTCGTCGGAAAAACTGTGGATTCACCCCTCTTTGTCAGTGTGGAATCATCAAACAAAAATTAATGTGTTAATTGTAACAGATAGCCTGTTGTCTGAGTGATGCTAGAGTGTATTCTTTTATTATAACATAATACTGTGTTATACTTAACATGCATATCTGTGTATACGTTACACGTGCAAGGGAAAGTTTTAAGAAGCTTGCCAAAGGTCGATGGTTTACTCCACCCATAAAAATGACCGCCATCTTGTCAGTAAAAACGTCTTTAGTGTGGCGCTAAACAACGATCAAATAAATAAATAAATAATCCGCAACTGCGGGTGATTCACGCATGAACAGAGGCCAAATCCCATTTGAGTGTGATTACCGACTATATTTTCAATCATGCTACCAATTTTCTTCTACAGCCACGTGCATGACATTTCACTGTGTGATTTGTGCATAGATAAGCGCAAAACTTAATTTGTGTTATAGCCATTGTGGAAGCAACAAAACAGACTTGATTATCAGTCCTTCAACTAGTAATGAATATCATTATAAACTCTTTTTGATTCGATCGTGGCGTAAGTTTACACCGGGTGAGTATTGTGGGTGGAGGGAACCTGAAAATCACCGACCTTTGACGACCAAGGATTCGTCAAAGCTGTATTTTTAAAGTGATTGTTCTGTGTACATACAATTGCAAACATGCAATTACTTTGTTACAAAAAATTGCCCTTATTTCATACAATGTTGCGCCTTTCACGCCTGTACTTTATATTGGTATAACAACTTTTTGACGCAGTACGTGATAATACTTGGTAACTTGGTATTTTAATATGAAAGAGAAATCTCTTTTTTTGTGCCAAGAGGAAATACATTCATACATTCTAAAGTTGTCAAAATGCTAAGTAGACCTACAAATGCAACCATGCAATACAATAATTGTAAATTAATTGCGCGTATCAATATGAGAATCATCAATATATTACCTGGCATAAAATGTCACCAAGAAACTTTAGCATATCAGCTCACAGCCCTTGTCGTTATATTTCTACTTAAATGTCAAAAAGCTTTTAGGCCCCTCGTTAGAAAGAACGCGTTAGTGGTCGACTTTGCTTTCTCCCTGCCGTTTACTTGAAAATGGCGGCTAGAGTTGTCTCCCTTACCATGCTCGTGTAATGCCGTATTACAAGTACATGATGCCTGTGTTACTGGAGTGTGTTTTGAGTTCAACAATATGTTTTGCTGCTGCAAGCAGTAAACGTTGCCGGGGAAATAGCGTGTTTACTCCCGACTTTCTTATTTTAACACGTGTTATTTTTTGTTCACATTTCCTCTTTTCAAAGAAACAGTGAAAGTTTACATTTGCTTGGCAAGTTTGTAATTTACTATACACGTATGCAGAAAACAAAAACTAGGATGCAATGAGATGGGATGAGAAAAGGCAACTTTAACTCGTCTAGTCTTAAAGTCTCTCCAAGTTTAGGCTCCTCGTTACATGTGAGGGAGCACGGAGTTTCCCTGCATGGTAGATACGCGTTGACCCCTCTCTCAGAAATATTAATCTGTTAATTGTAACAAAAAGTTTGTCAGAGTGATACTAAAATGTATTCTGCATTTTTAACGTAATACTATGTCGCATACTCAAGAAAATGTCTTGTTAGTATAATGCGACTTTGGTACTGAATTAATAGAAAATGTGGGTGCTGTCTTTTATCAGAATAATTTGCTGTAATATCAGAATTTATACATTTTAACATCACACAGACAAGAACTTCCTGTTAAATTTAACAGATTGTTTTTGAGAGGCAATCCTTATACGAAACTACACTAAGGTTATTAAACATGAATATTTGAACAAAAACTATATACATTTATAAACCATCCGTATATACGTTATCTTGCGGCTACTCTATATATCATACGTTGGGTCAAAAGAAATCGGTTATCTGCAAAGCCAGAACTGCCGGCCCGAGCAGGCTGCCCCTGGGCCGCCTATTGCATGGAGATATATACATTCCGTTAATTCACCCAAGTTATATGACGTTCCCTTGGAAAAAAAAACAAACCCAGTTCATTGTGCATGTATAATAATTTTAGCGACCAGAAATCACGTAAAGGCTAAAACAAGTCTCCGGTTTTCTGAATTGCGTGAAATTTCGGGCCTAGGTGGTCTCTGGACCCTCGGGCTGGGAGAGTTACTCAGCGGCATGCTTCATCACCACCAATCTGCCACGTTATATCTCCCTGGTCATCTTAGTACCGTACGTAGCCTGACTGAATATGGTGCCGTCATGCAGCGCTGTATTCTACCCCCATGATATGCAGGTATACTTTTTCTGTGTATGTGAACGTGACCGGCAGTGGTAGGTCTACTTGCCAACGTTGCAGTGTGACAAAGCATCAGGTGTATTAAATTAATTGGCCTCAAGACTAAACATGTTTGTTCCCCTTATTTCTGACACGAGCCAATAACCAAAATGAATTTGCAGAAAAATCATGTTTATCAAACAATCAAACGTATCTACACGTCTTGATTGAAAGGTACACCCTATGATTTACATTAACCACATAGAAAATCGTAACCCAATGTCATGCAAATATCATGTGTTGTAACTGGCACTGTTTATTTCGTCATAAGCGAAAACCTCAAGGTTAAAGTGTTTTATTAAATTGTTATTATTTTAATCTTGAAGATTTGAGAGCGGTGCATGCATTAGAAATGTACGCGTCACACACCTAAATCCAGAGCGAGGCTAATTCTTCAACACGACTTCCGGCCTATCAAACCACCGGGAACATGACTTGACAGGCCCAGCGCGGGTTGTGGATTTGTTTGCAAACACTGTACAGAGCGCGTGAGTATTGCGTTGAATTATCTTTATCGTCCTTCGAATTCTGCCTTTCCTGTGGACATATATTTTCAATAATTGTTTTGCACTTAAAGCTATCAAGTTAGCTCTCTCACAGACCGGTGTTCACTTCTCGCTGAAACAGTTACCAAGCAACTGGACGCCAAAAATTCAGGTCACTAGAGTAAATATCCTATAACTTGTGTCAGTGTGGGCTATAAGTACGTTGAAATAATTCTGTCTTGTGTTTCGGTAGTACGTAAAAAAGGGAACACAGAGCGAAGAATTCACTGAGGTTCACATGTTATATTTGTTCTCCTCAGATGTTCATCGTGAGAAGCAGGTCCTTCAATGCAATCCTAGATTGCACTTAGGTTTGGCAAAAATTTGGTTCAGCCAACGACAGCCTCTAACCAGCGCCAGATCGCGCCCCATTTAAAAACTTGATGCAGATACCAGCCCTGTCAAATATGTTGAGGCTGTCAGTACAGTCGTTCGCTTTGAGTATAACCTAGGAATCTTGGACCCATGTGGCCTAGAAAATACCAGACCATCGCTGTATTTGATCGATAATTTTTGATTCAAACACTGTCATACACTGCAACCACATCAGTTTTTTTAAAGGAATGCCCTCAGACATTGGTTTGGGTCCCTCTATGGCTGCACATAATTTTACCAAACCTAACGCTACAGCCATCTCGGACCAGTTCTTCAATGAATCAACGTCGGTCTACGACGTACCTGATAGCAATTAACGTCATCTTAACACCCAGTAAATCTTATGTGTAGCCTGTTTAGGTACAGGTACATAGTGTGTACAGGTACATAGTGTGTTCAGTCCATTCAAAGATGTCATTAATGACCCAGTTTTGAATCCAATCTAATAAATGATGCTCCATAGAAACAGTCATTAGATTTGCTTGTTCATCTCTGTGTCTGATATATTTTTCTATAGTCTACATGTGTGGGGATACCTTCTGACTGGGATATCATCTGACATTTGAGTTATTGTCACATCTATGTACATTTGCTTTGAGTAAAATCATTGAACAAGAGAAACAAAATTGCGTTTTACAGAAACAAAATTTGAGTTATATTATAGAAGAGCATCAAAGTCCTGAATAGCATGTTATGTGGTCTCTAATGTTGCCAGAGAGTATGGTGTTATTACATTTTATTTATTTATTTATTTATTTGATTGGTGTTTTACACTGTACTCAAGAATATTTCACTTATACGACAGCGACCAACATTATGGTGGGAGGAAACCGGGCAGAGCCCATGGGAAACCCAAGACCATCCGCAGGTTACTGACGGACGTTCCCACGTACGGCCGGAGAGGAAGCCAGCATGAGCTGGCCTTGAACTCGCAGCGACTGCATTGGTGAGAGACTCCTGGGTCATTACGCTGCGCTAGTGCGTTAACCAAGTGAGCCACGGAGGCCCCCCTATTACATTTTAGGCTTATTATCTGATTGTATGTGATCACTGATATGTTACCAGAGTGATATGATATTAATGACTGCATCGAAGATCCAAGATCCAAGATCGTCCCAATGCCTGGCATGGGCGATCTTGGCTTAACGGTTATACAATCTTTAGCAAGGTTTGAAACGCCAAACAAACAAGAGAACTAGCGATTAAATAGAAGGTAGAGCTTCATCTAAGAAAAAAGATTTAATTTGTGGAAAATATGAACTCTCCCTGCAATTTTCACTGTTGGAAGTCATATTTAACCTGGGAAAACAGGAAAATCAGAAAAACATCAGGATCGCACAAAATAAAAAGGTGGATTTTCAATTTTATTTTTATTCCATTTCTCACCCATAAGACACAAAATAAAACTGATGTTGGCTAACAAATAAACCAAATTTATATTTCTGGTGAAAATTTTGGTGAAAGAAATGGATGAGTTAAGTTTGTTGTGCACATCGTCAGTTCATCGGAGTAGTTTATACACATTAATGTACCAGGCTATTGCGGTGATTTTAGTCAAATTAAGTCTGATGGACTGGTGAGGTCAAATGTCTGTTATAACCAGTGGGTAGATAAGCTAACACAAACACATCAGTTGTATTCAATATCCGGTTCATGACAAGGTAAACAGTGATAAGAATCTTGGTTAAGAATTTATATCTTAATGGTCTGACTAGCTGATCTTCTCAAGGAAGATAGGATTACATAGAGTATGTATATGTATATGATTGAATGTATACATCAAAAGCTGCACATTTTATTAAGACGTCATCAGTTATGTGTGTGCATGTATTGGACCGAATACGGTTAAAAGTAACATGCAGACCATTATTTATTTTGAAATGTTATGAGTAATTCTCTTAAAAGTTGATGAACGCTAACGAAGTGACCTTAAATTCCTAGGTATTAACCTGTAATTATTTCAGGTGTTTACAGGTACAAAAATACAGTTAATTACCCTATTGATATCCTAAAATTAAAGGGGAGACTTTAGTTACAGGTAACCCTGAGAAGGTTGACTGTGTTTGTAAGTACACTATGCTCATTGAAGACGCCTTGGCATTGAGCCATATGTACCTGTGCTCGTTAATACCTGGATTAAGGGTTCAGGTGTTTATAGCTTACCTGGATATGCTATAGTGTTTGTATAAGAGTCTAATACCACCCACCTTAACTAAGGTGTGCCTGTTGTTCACATGGGCTATACTATTGACCTGCAGAGAAATAATGAAATTGATCAAGTTTGTTAACTCTAGGTTTGGTCAATAAAAAATATTTTAATAATTTAACAACACTCTCCTAGCTGTACATGTAGCTCCAGGGTATATGGCATTTGGTCACTTTGTCAGCTTCAGATAGCATTATGAAATAACGCAAGATGTGGTAAGGATGAAGCTAATGAGCAATGCCCTATTGGGCACAATGTTTATAGGATCTGCTTTACCATGTCTTTTCACAATATTTTCTGGATGCTCAAACAATTTTTATTTTTGTGTTGATGTATATCTCAGTTCAAAGTAAGCCAAGTGGCTCGCATCAGTAAAATGGAAAGCGCCGCCATGTTATTTTTTAACACTGATGATAATGGTAATATTGTTGACCCAGGATGAATTCACATGGTTTTGTTTTTTTTCTAGAATGTTTCACTTTCATAAAATGCAAATCCAGTGATGATCCAATCACTTTCATGTTGTATTTATCTTACGTTTTACAATGTTCATCATCTCCTAAAGGAATTAGTTTCATTCAAATGAAGAGTTCTTTCAAATGATTGTTAATGATTCCTGTGGTCTTTCAAGCTTACTCTTACACAGTCTCGTTTTCCAATACATATTACTTCCTCAGTTCCTCAACCTTTTCACATATAAAAGAGTAACTTTCAGTGACATTAATACAGTTTTATTTTGATTTTGGAGACAAAGCTACATTGGTTGGATTGGCCAGTTTCAGGCTTTCCAATAAAAAATTTTTTTTTAACAGCAGCCCAAATAGAATAATGCTTTCACAATATGTTTAACAAACACACTGCAAACATGTGAAGAGGTTTAAGAACTACAGTAAACAGGAACGGACTTGGTTCAAGGTGGAGATGTGTGTTTATGCTACAATGTACCCTCTCAGACCTTCAACATGCTGTAACATGCACCAAAACTTTTAACTTCTGAGGGCATGCAGGTATAATGGACACCGTAACACCCACAAAAATCCCCACTTTCACATAAGTTATTCAGAAGAGTGGTTTAGTGTCTGCACCTAAAGTGGAATACCCAAGTTCATTCCATATTGGGTCATTCTCAAGACTATAAAAAATTTGCAATGTCTTGAAACTCAACAGGCTTATATGGCCCAGTTACACACTTGATAACAGCTGGGGTCAAAACATAGTGAAAATTGAAAAAAAAAGACAAAAACAGTCATAACAATTTTACAAATGTAAATTGAACAGACTTGTTTAAAAATAAACACATAAACTACCGTAATATAAGTGTTGTATAAGAATGTATAGGGCCTCCTATAACTCCATAAATTTCTTTTGGATCCTGTTAGTTTGCATTATGAACATCTATCAAGTATCATAGTACTAAGACAAATTTCCTGAACCATGAAATAGAAAGGACCAGCTTACAATATCTGCTTTTCACTGGTATGGTCAAAAATGGATTGTGGAATTGCCTAGTGTTTTGGATTACAAGACCTTCATTGGTTTTTCATATAAACAGTAAATATTTTTGTCCTAGTGTATTAAATGAAAGTTCCATAGCAATATATAAACATAAAACAAAAGACTTGTTCTTGTTTTCTTCTTTTTTGTTAACATGCATGAAAAAAAATTGCCCTAAGAATTTTTATTGGAATTTTTTGTTTTAAGCAATTTCTTAGAAAAAAGTTGAATGAATGAAATATAAACACTGTCAACCTAGTGTGTAGTATTACCTATTGGATATTGTTAGTATGCTGTTACCAAAGCCCTTGGGGAGAAAAACACTCAACCATTTGTAGCAGTATGGCTAACTGTGTTCTGTTGGCATTTCAACTGATTTTCTCATACCTATAAAAACTGATCAGTTTAAACAGGTCCTATCTACACAAACTTTCTCCTTGTCTGTAAGTTTTATATACAAATATGACAATGATACCACTTACTACCCAGCATGGGATGAGACAAAGAATACCTGTAGTACTTCTGCTCATATAATGTATTTGTATATGATACCGATGTAGGCATAAGTGCAGGTGTCCATGTTTAGGACTTCTACGCTCATGCAGTGTAGAGCTGAAACCCAAAACTGTAAATCTTCAAACTTTTCAACCACTAAAGCACTTGTTTCAGAGGAATTTAGGCATGGTTTAGTGTTATGATGAAAATGGCACCAAAAATGATTTATTTGTGTCAGTGACACCGCAAGCTTCAGACAACTGTGCAGATTATTTCTCTACTTTTCAAACATGTAGTTCTCTCAGAAGGTTTCAAAATATTGGTCGTAGTGGTGGTTGAAAATGTTGCAGAATTAGGGTATTAGAGTTATAATTTTACAGATTTGAACCTAATTTTGGATCAGATGAGTTGAAATTATAACAAATCCTATGCCAGTGCATATCTGTCAAAATCTGTGCTTTCTGGATGCACTTATTATATACATTTTCCACTTTTGGGCCTTAAGTCCTTTGTTGCTTTGTGGAGTCAAATCTGAGTACTGTTGCACATGTAACAGGTCAGCTTCAGGAGAAGGACAAGCTATATGTATGTTTGATCCTTGATGACTTGGGTGCTTGAAACTATTATAACAAAGCGAAGCGTGGAAATAACTTTTCACTTGGTGCAGAACATAATAGCCAATCTTCATATTAAAAAAGTTGCAGTGTACATGTAACTTGGGAGAGAGTATAAAAGTTAAATCAGTTAATCCTTAAGCCTTAATTAATTCAATTGTTACATTGTGCAGCCAAATCTAAGAGTACTAGAACCTCTTTCACAAAACCTGTAAACTCATATTTCTCTTTTTATAACTTTTTTTTTGTAAAAGGCAATGTCTGGGCTATTGTGCCTTAATAAAACAACATTATTTACGAGAAAAGTTGTAAAAAATTGACTTGAGAAGCTTTGTGAAAGAGGTCCCTGGTATATAGATAGATTGGGGAATGTTCACTTCCCTTCTGTTCATTTGGAGTGTACACGACCTCAGACATAGCTATAAACATCATCTGATTGCAGGAACCTGTTTATGTTGCATTACATATTATCATAATGTTTACGGTAAACATGTTCCCCCCACCCTTCCAGATCTCAAGTGGAAGTTTTGAATCAGTCCTGTGGAGAACATGTATAAGCCTAATACCCCCAAACATTCCTTTGTTAACACTGGCAAAGTGTTATTGCACCTTTCTACCTGTACAGGTATTTATTATAATGAGTGGGATTTAGCAGAACAGCTACATGCTTGTATTCTGGCCAGAGGGGTTGATGATTGCGATTCAAGCAGAACCCAAGTAATGCTAGCATGCAGTGTTCTTACAATAGATTTACCTGTATACAGGTGAATAATAATCTCGTCAGTTTACCTGTTGATATATAAGTGTTTGTGGAGCTACATGTACATGCAATCACGTGTGACCCAGGTGTGATTGAGTTATACCTTTCCTAACAGCTTTATAACGTTTTGTGTCTCATATCTGGAGAATTGGTGCCTTCGTTCATATCTGTTGCCTTTATTTGAGCACAGAAACTCTGTTCTGGAAATACATGTACACAGTACACTTTCTGGCAGTTGTCTGAATGTTGAATGGATTTGGATTTAAGTACCTCTACCTTGAATTTCGAATGGAAATACAAGTGGTTGGATTTTACTCTCCATTTTGACATTTGGATGTCGTGTTTTAACACTCACTTAGAAATACAGGAGACTCAGATTGTTTGATGTTTACAGTTAAGTGATTCACTTGCTGTTTTTACTAATACCTGATAATCACTTTCCATTTTGATGTTTGCATTAAGATTTGTCAGTTACAAGTTAATGTCTCACATGAAAATCAGTTATTTTTAAGACTGCTGCTTGTTTGATGTGTAGACATTGAATTTCTGTTAGGAAATGCAGTTACCTGGAATTGACTTACCATTTTGACTTTCGCATTTGTATGTCATGTTGCTGTCACTTGTACGTGTACTTATAATATTTAAAACAACCTGCGGATGGTCGTGGGTTTCCAGTGCTCCCACCATAATGCTGGCCGCCGTCATGTATTAGTGGAATATTGACTATAAACACCGATCAAATAAATTGTTTGATATTTAGACGTTAAATATCTTGTCTTGTTTCAAAATGCTGGTGCTTATATTTCACTTACCCTGGCTAAAATTTAAGATAAATTTTTCATTTGCATTTGATATACTAAAGTTTGATTCATATATACCAGAGTCATGGCACTAAATCTTTATATTTCTTTCAACAGTTATAATTGATATTTTGTACCAGAAAAAAAAAATTTCCATAACGTTGCAGGTGAATTCTCAGAAGGAGATGGTCGTCTGGGGTTAGTGGTGATTTACCTCCCTTGTTACTAGTGTTGAGGACTAAGCCTTCCAGATGGCACTGCTAGGCTACAGTGATGACTTTGATCTGGATGATGATGGGATCTTACAAGAGACAGGAGGATCATGTAAGTACTGTATGAAGGTATTATTGTACATGTGCATGTATGTGTGTAAATGTGAAAGTGAAACTCCTTTGAAGCGACCACATATTTTCTCTGCAAGCCTGAGGGCCAAACACGGAAATGCTTGTTAGTAAGTCGCCAAAGGTTTGTGGTTTTAGCCGTACTGAAGAATATATCACTCATTGCAATATGGTTGGAGGAAAGCGGGCAGAGCCGGAGGGAAACCCACGACCTTAGGAACCATGTGTCCTCTATTGGTTAAAGGTCACATGGTCAGACTTAGCCCAGCTTCCTCAGGTTTGGCTGAAACCTCATTCACATCAGGAGATTTGTTTGTCGGATACACCTGACAAAGGGAGCTACATGTACATGGTTTCTCTCATGCCGCAGTGTTGTAGTTTTTTCCATCGATAACCCTAACCACTGTATAACCTTGAGTATGGAGTACTTTCCTTATGAGACTGTTTCATTCGAAATCACTCTTAATTATATGTTTATTCTTTCGTCGTTAAGATGTAATTCTCTGTTGGAGTAAGAATTGGTTTGGAAGGAATTGTCAGTGTAGAGGATAACATTTTGAATTCAGAAAGTATTTGAATCTGACTCCAGGAGGGACTTTGCTTATCAATAAGAGGCTGGTTCTATGTATATTATGGTTGGTCACAGAGAGATTTCACTATTTTACGATATAAATTTTTAATCACTGTAAAAGGTAGATTATTGATAATCTACCAGTGCCGTTAGCAAAACCACATAGTTGCCCGATATAAATATCTGCAATTTGAAATCAAAGGTAACTGGGTGTGATCTGTGTCAGATCTTATATACATGTACATGTAAGTTCTACCTATGAATGTAGGTAGAATGGATAAGGCTGCAGTGGGCACATCACTGTACTACAAAGCTCATTAGCCTATTGCTGTAATCATCTTTATTATGTCCTCTCTCTAGAGGGATTTAATCCATATGGTTGATTACTACAAGGACAGAAGGGACTAGCCTGACTAAAGCAGCTATATGTGGTTGTCAATTTTTCACATTTTTATATCAGGCATGAATAATTGATAAACTGAACCTCATCTGACTACATGTATTTACAAGCCACAGACTATTTTGTATATGATCTGCCAGCAGCCTGCGGATGGTCATGGGTTTCTCCCAGGCTGTGGTTGGTTTCTCCCCACCATAATACTGGCCGGTATTGTATAAGTGAAATACTCTTGAGTACGGTGTAAAACACCAATGAAATAAATAAATAAATAAATATTTTGTAAACCTTTAGGCCATCCTTAAAAAATTCCCTCTTGAGCGTAGCCAACTCTGTTGGTAAAATATTGTAAAATACAGTAGGAAATTTTACTCTTTTTTTACTCTGTTTAATGAAAAAGATAGGAACAAAAGAGTTAACCTTTATGAGAACAAAGAAACTTCTGTCAGAGTTCCAAATAAAAACATTATATGTAGAGAAAGGCCATTTTTTTGAGGATTACGTCAAACGAGCATGTTTTTAACAATGGCCTTATGCATTTTGTTGAACTCTGCTACATGTATGTTGATGTTATCTCGAAAGAAGATTGCTTTGCACACAGATCATGTCAGCAGCTGTTGGGTGAGAAGTTAGATCTTAGCTTATTTATGATGGACAGTGGTTAGGTACAATTACTTATAGGTTATTGAATGAATATGGGCTAGTGTTGAACGAGTTCTATTTTTGTGTGGTGGCAAGCAAGCTCACAACCCCATTCATGCTTTATTTAGTAAAAAATAGAATGAGTCTACACCAATCTGTATTCAATCAATAACCTATTTATTATACACCAAATGTCAATCATTTCAACTAGGAAGCAAAATTTAGGTGCTAAAATGTAAATTTGATACAAAATGTAAGATAATAAAACTTGCAGTATTGCATTATACTTATGTGGCCACATAGGTGTCTCAGGAGCTCTAACATTTTAAAATGCTCACAGTTTTCTTCATTTAAAGAAGCGGACAAGTGGTACAATAAAATCTTATATTTATGGGCTGATTGTAGTAAAATTATTTGATTGATTTTTGTTATGGAAATAGTTGTTAGTTCAGAATATTTATTTATTTGACTGGTGTTTTACGCCGTACTCAAGAATATTTCACTTATACGACGGCGGCCAGCATTATGGTGGGTGGAAACAGAGCCTGGGGGAAACCCATGACCATCCACAGGTTGCTAGCAGACCTTCCCACTTACCGCCGGAGAGGAAGCCAGCATGAGCTGGACTTGAACTCACAGGCTCCTGGGTCATTACGCTGTATTGTATTTTGTATTGTACTTTATATTGTACTTCACGTTGTATTTCGTATTGTACTTTGTATTGTATTTCGTATTGTTTTTCATATTGTATTTCGTAATATTAACTTTGGGAGTATGTTGACATTTCCAGTTAAGTGCTGTTATGCGTTAATTTGATAGTTGTTACAAATATGGTTTAGTGTTTTTATTGACCATTAAGAATTATTTTGTTGTGTCCATATCAACAACACAGGACTACTGGCGGCCATTATTTGATTCATAAACAATGATTTTATGCATTAGTGCAAGTCACACGCTATATCGACTGTCCTGTTAACTGGTAGTTACCTCCATTGAATGACAGCTTCATTGTTCCATTCAAATTATTTTTGTCTGCAAAAAAAGTAACTTTTTAATTTTCTGATAGAAACAGTATCATTTGCAATGTAAACTTCACTGAAGAAATTATATCTAATTCACTAATTAATTTAAGGGGAAAAATATACATTTTTCACTCAGATGCTTTTGCTAATGGCATTCAACCCACTAATAAAGTTTGAACAAGTGAATCAATGATTATAGCCCAGTGCCATTTCAGCAGTATTAATACGGACACATCAGGATTAGAGCATGTTGAAGTTTAGCAGCTGATTAAGTTAAAGAGTTATGGAAATTCCATAAATGCTATACCCCAGTTAAAACTTCAAAGGCTATAATGTTGTCTCAAGTTTTATTGTTACTGTCTTAAATCACCACTGTCGGGGTGGGTTTGGGGAGGCGGGGTAGGAGGGTAGTGACAAACCAGCATCGGAGTGAAACCAATAGCCTTGGTTTGGGTCTG
Organism: Liolophura sinensis; assembly: GCF_032854445.1. NCBI lineage: Eukaryota > Metazoa > Mollusca > Polyplacophora > Chitonida > Chitonidae > Liolophura > Liolophura sinensis. Next base: position 9,270,579 of record NC_088307.1, read on the forward strand.
CTCAGGTCATCGGATCTGACCATACTTTGACCTTGTAACACAATCGTCGTAAGGTCATAAGCACTCATCTGCACACCCATTAGCTCTTCTTGCTTTAGCATATTCACGATGTACATGCACCTTGTGTAATTAACCAATCACTAAGTCTACATGTATTGAAAACAGTTTGATACCTTGCGTAGATTACTGATGTTTAGGGACTGAACAGCATGTGTACATTTATGATGGCTGTGTTAAGGGAAAAAAAATGGAATTTGTGTGTAGTCACAGTATCATTTTTTCACATTTTTAATGATTTCTCCGTTTTGTTTTGTATGAATATGTTTAGTATTATTTTTTCACATTTTTAATGATTTCTCCGTTTTGTTTTGTATGAAGATATGTAGTATTATTTTTTCACATTTTTAATGATTTCTTAGTTTTGTTTTGTATGATTATGTTTAGTGTTATTTTTCCACATTTTTAATGATTTCTCTGTTTTGTTTTGTATGATTATGTTTAGTATTATTTTTTCACATTTTTAATGATTTCTCCGTTTTGTTTTGTATGATTATGTTTAGTATTATTTTTTCACATTTTTAATGATTTCTCTGTTTTGTTTTGTATGAATATGTTTAGTATTATTTTTCCACATTTTTAATGATTTCTCCGTTTTGTTTTGTATGAATATGTTTAGTATTATCTTTTTACGTTTTTACTGATTTCTTAGTTTTGTTTTGTATGAATATGTTTAGTATCTATTTTTCACTTTTTTAATGTTTTCTCAGTTTTCTTAGTTTTGTTGAGTATGAATATGTTTAAAGATCCACATAACTTTTAACCTTGAACACAGCCTTTTGTCCAATTTACTCTGGCTAAACTCATCTAAGCTACTGAAACAAATACGCAAAATTAAAGAATCTACATGTAAATTGTAAATGATAGCTTTATTTCTCAACCCTTTCAGCCCATTTTTAATTATGATATCAACTACAGTCTATGTATGTAAAATGTTTCTAGGGTGAATTTGAAAATGTGTATAAGCTTGTAGACAGAATCGTTATATGCATCTTAAACTCTCTACTCATCAGTACCAAACTACAGGACAGTAATAGTTCTATATATAGATTAAGGTTTTATTTCATCAAAGAAAGAAAATATATAAATGTATTGTATTCCTGACTTCCAGATCCTCAGTTCAAACTGTGACAACAGTGTTTACAGTTGTGAAGCTTATAGACACATTCGTTGACCCGAATCAAAGTGGAATTTGGCACAGATTTGGCATTATGCTGCAATCTGTGTATTCCTTTATGAGACAATGGAAGGTTCAGTGTACAGCTTTAAAGACAAACTTCACATGGGTTTGAAGAAGAATCTCTCTGTGGGTCTGCATCGTGTTCTGGCCGGTTTTGTCCATTATTTAACCTTTCCTTTTGTCTGGGCTGTTAACAAAGTCTGATTTTGTCTGACCAAATTCAGAAAATGACTGGCTGTGCAGATTGACCCGAGATGACCAGGCCTGGTGAGGCTCTAGTGGGTGACATTTTTGACTTCCTCTGTTCAACTCTGACCCCATATAACAGTCCATTAGTAATAAAACAAAACGTTACCACGTCTTTAGCACTCAACAAATAGGTTATGTTTATCACGAAAAAAGAGCCCCTCCAAACTCCAAATATTTTAATACAATAATTTACAGAAGTCAGAAAGAAATTGGGTAAGGCATACAAAATTTGAGCCCCTCTATCATTACCCTCGTTTTATAAAACTGTAGGGTGGATGCTATAACATTTGCTGTTATAAATTTCATGCCAGTTTATCTGAAGTCCTACACAGTTCTGGTCAACATCATGAAGTTGCTTCAGGTACAGGTAAATTAATTAATACAGTTATGAATAATTATGGTAAAATTTTGCCCATGAATAATTTGCACAGTTTGTCTGATTCTGTGATTTCTGTTAGAAAGTTTGTTTGGGAGGTACAAGGTAGGATGCTGTGCAAAATTGTATATTTTAGCACCAAAGTGGTAATTATTTACCTCTGAATCCACTTTTTTTTAGCTGTTTACCATGTTATAAATAATATATTTCTCATTTTTAGAAATAAGATATAAGAAATCCAGCCACTGATGGGAATGTTTTACTTTGCTTTAAAATCATAAAATGCAATCATCATTAAAACTAAGACGAACATTTAGCATTTGGATATACATGTACACTGTATTTGTCATTATGGTTGAGCCAAAGACTGTAGGACACTTTCATTTTCTCCAGCCACAAGACTGACAACTGTCATTGTATTAGTGGACTACATGTAATTTTAAGCATCCTGTTGAAATCAAAAAAAAAAAAAAACCAATACTCTCAGCTTTTTAGGTATTTATTAAAAAGTTCATATATGAAGGAATACTTTCCTAAAATAATCTCTCCTATTTATGTGAAATATTACACTACCAGTTGTAACTTTTAGAAATCTGAAAACTGTGTCATGACAAGCGCAAAATTGGTTCCAACATTTTGTGTTTATGCATTCTTGTACAAAGGATCCTTGTTAAGTGAATGGCCCATGTTACAAGATAAGATGTCATAAAATGTTGTTCTAAACTGGTTTAAGACTTATCACCAGATCTAACTTTAAACTATATCTTCAGTTTTGTATAACCTAAAAAAAAATGTGTAACATTATATTAAATATGAACTAAATCTGCCGCTGTTATACTTTGACTTTAGAGAACTGCATTGGCTGCTGGGTTTCGCTAAAGTTTTAAATATAAAATATGACTTAATACTAGTATGAGTTAATAGACTTTCCAACAACGACAGGGGCCCAGCTGACAAAGCGACTTACATATACGTTGTGTAGAGCCTGCTTATCACAGCTGTAATCCTGATTAGAAAAAAAGTAGTATTTTGTTAACCCACAGTGGTACATGTATAAGCTGGACAAACTTTCCGCTACAATTATGGATTTATGTGTAACATTTATTTGGCCTCAAATACATATGGCTAAATTAGGACTTTGAGCTGTTTATATAACTTTAACACATCTAAACCTTATTATACGTGACATATTAGTTTCCTGAGCATGTGCCAAGTTTTATGTCGATAGGCCAAGTCTACCTGTATTATGTGAATTTCCAGGCAGACCTGTGAAGCTGCGATTATTTTGAGCAGTTTGTCTAACCCACTCATTACCCTGAATACATGGTCAGTGTGCCCAGTGCAGAAGAGTGGCCACAAGAGTTACAAGGGAAGTACAGTAATCACCCATAATTTTATGGAATTCTTCACATTTTGATCAGTCTGCTGTACCCATTTGATGTGAAGACCACATCAGACTTCATGTGCTTAACAGTAAATCACTTAAATAATTGTAATTTCACATTGTTTCTTTACAACTAATCAGCCTGCGGTGATAAACACAGGAAATTTGATGCCATTAACATTAAACCACCTATAAGATGCATGTATATCAATGGTACCAAGGTTTATGTCTGCACAGGTTCTGTGTGGTCTAGCTCACAGAGCTATGCCACAGTCTGTTACACAGTGTGTATAAAACATGTCTGTGTCCTGCATATATGGTCACTTTACCCAGTGTGTCCCGCACAAGCATGGCAAGCAGGGAAAATAGAGTACATCTGCACCCATGATTTTATGGAATTCTTCACATTCTAATCAGTCTACTATTCTAAATAAGTTGGTCAAAAAATCATGAGAAATTTGGTGATTAACAGTACATTAGGCCAGCATATAAGTTCACATGAATGTCAGTTTCATGAAATAGGCAATCCATTGCATGTGCCAAGTTGGTAAAAAAAAAATCACATAGCATTTTATATCACATATCTTATTATAACTTCCCGTTATTTTTCACCAACTGTAGTCACATTTTCAGCTTCCGTTAATTCATACAGCAGGTTGCTTAATTGGTGAAAAATTCCTGGCATTTATAGGGGTTTTTTTTTTTTTTGTTGTTTTTTTCAGTATGGCTTTCATATTTGCATCTTGTAGGTTTTTTACTTATATGCTATTTACTATGTTTTATCCAGGTGATTACAGAATTGGCCTAAGGCTATTTTTATACGGGGTGACTCAATTATGAGCATCTGTCCATCTGTCCATGGTCAAATTATTAATTTATAAGGTGATTGAGTCATCAGTCTGTGCAGTGCCAGAAGTCAGTACATCCCTGATAGCTCTCTGATTTAATAATTATTTAATTAAACTCAACCATGTGCTGTACACGTTCAATGCAGATCCCTTATTGTGATAAACATGCCTCATTTTGATAATTAGGCTATCTGTGACAGATGGATGCAAGCTGCACATACCTTCTGTCATCTAACACCTCATTTGCTGGAATTGAGTTGCAAGGATTATCATGATGTTTGATTGGTGGACAGATGCCATTGTCTTGCCAGGTTTAATTGGCTGGAAGACTGTGTTGTAACATGAGACATGATTGGCTGGGTGACAGCTTTTGGCAGCCAGTGAGTAATTGATTACATGTTATTGCCAGCTGGTGAGGGGCACCTCAAATTAACTGTAGTCCAATGATTTACAACAAGCCTGTGTACTATGTTGATCCAGTATGAATAGAGGATATACATGTATAAGTCTAGGGCAGAGTGGCCAAGTTGTCTTAAAGCATTCTGTATTCTTGTGGTAGTGTATTGTTTTGATGTGGGTACTTTATAACAGATCATGATTAGTATACCTTCTGTTAAAGATGTTCATGGAAACCCTATTCCTCATAATTTTGTGAGAGATGTTTCGTCAGCATTTTGCCAGGTTAGTGGTAAAACTTTATTAGAGGCCTGACAGTTAATCTTCTTTTTTCCTTTAATCGAGAATATGTCTAATGTTGGAATTGCTTTTTTCTACACTGATCAAATATCACCTAAAGTTTGGCATGTCAAAATGCACATTAAGAAGCACATAAGGGCTTTAAAAATGATATATTTGATGCCAACATTAAAGTTTCTCTGATAAGAAATTGATCATACTTAACAAAAAAAACTGTTAAGTGGCCGTTAATTCTTATCTTCAGGTGAAATATGGTAGTTTTAAAGCATAGTTTTTTGCCATTTGGTCTGATATTAGTGAAATAAATTTTATCAAAAAAGACATAAATGTCTTTGCATATGTTTGGGATTTTGGCATGTGGTCATATCAACACAAGCTGTTAATTCTGATAAAATCCACTTCAAATATTGTCAGGATAGCAACATTTAAGTATCATTTATAAAGTTTATGATTGCCATAGTGAACACCTTTATATACATCCACTCTGTACAGCAATGACTATAGGATGCCTATATAGTATTTACGTGTATGTGGGCTGTGTGCGTGTAGGAAGGAAGTTATTACAGGGAGTTTGCCTGTTGTCTGCAGTCAGTATTAAAGATAATAGCAGCGAATTTCATTTGTACATGTGCACGTAGTTATACCACAGGATGCTGGTGGGGCGGAAATAAAGGCATAGATATGACAAAGTTTGTTTGACATTGTTAAATGAACACCATGCTCAGGAATTTTTTATGTTTGGGATGACAGTTAATTTTGTCGGTGGACAAAATGAGAGCATATAACAAAGTATACATATACCCTAACTGACCATATGTTTTGTCCATGATTTCCTAATTCGGAGAGTTCATTTGGTTTTAGAAAGGTTCTCTGCAGTTTGCTTGGATCATGGGATGATATTCTTGTGGAAAATTGTAAGTTCAAAACCGAAAATAATATTTTGTGACATTTATTGGTAGGCAAAATTTAAGGTTTTTAGGGTAATATACATTTCCAAGGTTGTACAGTTGTTTAGATTTTTTGTGAATGTTTATCATCGTTATTTACGTGGTGTTTGTTTTAGGAGAAAAAAAACATCAAGTTTATATAGGCCTGTATAAAGTTGCCTTTTCCTTGTAAGAAATTTAACTCATTGAGTGTAAATATTGTGTTTTCTTTTTGGGGACCCAATGCATAAAAGTCAGCAATCTGAGGCAATAATGTAACTTGCGTGATATGACATGCTGTGTGAAGATTCTTGATGAACAGTGTATTGGCAAAACAACAGCTCTGTAAGATTTTATGTGTAGTGACTCATTGTTGCTGTCATTGTTACTTTGCTGATATCACTACTTCATTATTACGTTGCTCTCTACTTCATTATTACGTTGCTCACTACTTCATTATTAGAGTATTCATTTGCTCAGTGTTACATTATTCACTTGTTCATTGATAGTAGCTGTTTGCACTGGCTAAGTGTTACTTTGTTCACTGCATGGTTCTGTGATATTTTATTCAGTGACTCAGTGTTACTGTATTTAGTGGCTCAGTGTTACTTTATTCAGTGGCTCAGTGTTACTGTACAAAAATAGTGACTCAGTGTTACTTTATTCGGTGACTCAGTGTTACTGTATATGAATAGTGGCTCAGTGTTACTTTATTCAGTGGCTCAGTGTTACTGTATTTAGTGGCTCAGTGTTACTTTATTCAGTGGCTCATTGTTACTGTATAAAAATAGTGGTTCAGTGTTACTTTATTCGGTGACTCAGTGTTACAGTGTTGCTTTGTTTGGTGGCTCAGTGTTGCTTTGTTTGGTGGCTCAGAGTTGCTTTGTTTAGTGGCTTAGTGTTGCTTTGTTTGATGACTCAGTGTTGCTTTGTTTGGTGGCTCATTTTTTCTTTGTTTAGCAGCTCAGTGTTTACTTTGTTTAGCAGCTCAGTGTTTGCTTTATTTGGTGGCTCAGTGTTGCTTTGTTTGGTGGCTCAGTGTTGCTTTGTTTAGTGGCTCAGTGTTGCTTTGTTTAGTGGCTCAGTGTTTACTTTGTTTGGCAGCTCAGTGTTTGCTTTATTTGGTGGCTCAGTGTTGCTTTATTTGGTGGCTCAGTGTTCCTTTGTTTAGTGGCTCAGTGTTGCTTTGTTTAGTGGCTCAGTGTTCCTTTATTTGGTGGCACTTTGTTTAGTGGCTCAGTGTTGCTTTGTTTGGTGGCTCAGTGTTGCTTTGTTTAGTGGCTCAGTGTTGCTTTATTTGGTGGCACTTTGTTTAGTGGCTCAGTGTTGCTTTATTTAGTGGCTCAGTTATAAGTCATTCCATTCTATGCGTGTTGATACTGTTAAGTCAGCATACATATATATTTAAAGAGTTGCATTCGCATGATCTTAATTTGTTATCTTGCGAGTTACCAGTGATCTCTGAATGCCTTGTACTATGTGTTTCTAATTGAGTTCATGCATCCAAGGCATGATTCTTGACCTGGGTCCACTTTGCAAGTTACATTTCTGTTAACAATGTGAGGTGTGTTACAACAAAAGTTACGAAAATATGATTTTCAAAGTTTTGTGAAAGTTGGCCCAGGATTTGTTCATAATATATATTAGGTAATAGCTAGATTAAGTCTTTCCTGCACCTTCATGATGGAAGAGAAATCACTTATAATATTTCTTTCAGTCATACTATAATCATGAAATTTGATTTGTATAATTAACAGCTGGCCTCTTTCTGGATGAAGATGGCATCATAAGAGATGACACTGAACTCTACAACCAAGTCACCCAGTGGACAGATTCAGGACTAGGGGGAGATAAGCGCTCCAGTACTTCAACGCTCAAACACTTTGATTTCCCGGCCAGCTTCGAGGAAGACCCTCATCCATTGGATGAGAGAAGTTTGAACATCAGCGAACTGGAAGCGTCAAGAGATTTCACCTTTGATGCTTCGTACGCCAGCGTCGACGATCAGGATTTCAACGGGCTCAGAAATTCTGATGGTTTTAATCAGACTTTGCGTTTTCAAGACACAGACGACCTTCAGACAACTGGCTCTGATCATGTGGATCTCTTTAACGAGGAATATTATCAGCAGCTGAAGGATCTGGGAGTTTTAGTAGATGGAGCAGAACTTTCGTTACAGCGGCAGTCGTTGGTGGAGTTCGAAAGCTTGGAGGCAGAGTTAAAAGCTGCAGGTCAGCCCGAAGTAGAAGTGGATCCCCTCGCTCAGTATTTTACACGGACAGAACCGAACGACTCGTACCTTACAGGGCAGAGTTTCCAACTAAATTCTGAGCACTTTTTGTCGCAGGAAGATTTGGATCCTGGAAAGAAGACTTTGTACGAAAGAGAGAAGAGTGGTGACGAAGATAATCTTGATACAAGTCGTCCAGCATCAAGAGCGCGGTCGGACAGAACAGATCGAACTGTTAGCAGTCGCAGTTTCCCAGAAGTATCGCCCGAGGAGGCGCTCGATCTGTACAATGCATCTCGTCAAGACAGGATCAAGTCTCCTAGCAAAGATGCGCAGGACATTCCATTGGTTGACAATGATGCAGAGAGTATAGAGTTTGACGACTCGCAGAAGGACGAGGTCAAAGGGCTTTTCAATGCGGCGGAAATTGCAAGGCCTTCAACTCCGTCAAAAATCCCACTCCTCTCTAACAGGACTGTGTGTATGTCACCACCAGTGGTGCGAAACAGGCAAAAAGAAAAACTGTCCAGTTATGCTTCAGATCACTGTGCTTCACCTGTAAACAAGGAGAGATCCTCGAAGAAGGGCAAAAAACAACAGCGAGAGCAAAGGGCAATAACTCCTACTTCTGTAAAAAGTGATAGACAACGTAGTAATCGTCGACCGGGATCTGATAGTCCTTCTGAACGCCGTCCTCGAAGGCGACATGATTCTAGTGGAAGTCAGCTCTCTGTGGCATCCGATATTGTATCACAGTCTCCAGTAAATTCACAGAAGCATCGTCCGAACTCCCAGAAATCTTTGGGAAAGGCTCGCTCACAGGAGAGCTTTTTCGATCAGTCAGGAAGTGAAAAGGGTGAAAAGCAGCCAAAACGGATATTACCCAAACCAAATATGACTGCTGACCAAAACTTCAAGCTTAAAAGCAAAAGCACCACAAACATTTCATCGAAACCAGGTCCTGTGAAACCAACTCACATGTCATTGGCTGAAATTACCAGCTTAACAATTGATGACTCGGAAGATGTCCAGAGTGAGGCTCAGAGCGTGACATCAGAGAGGTCAAAGGGCGAACTCAAGGCTAAGCTGAACCAGGAGTCGTCCCAGCGTAAACAAGCCACAGAACTTGTACACCAGTTACAGAAGGACTACGACAGCCTCTTGTCTAAATATGCGTTGGCCGAATTGACAATCGACCAGCTACGGCTGGGAGCAAAGATCACGCTTTACTCCGATTCTCCAACACCCAGTCAGGCATATTCTGGTACATTGGTTTCGGCTCAACAACCATTGGTTACTAATATGTTGGCTAGCAGCCGTGGCCTGATGACGTCCTCACCAGCTCCAGGAAAGTCAGGTCATTTCAGTCCACTCCCTGGACAAGGTCAGTAATTGTGATTTAAAATTTTTGATCCTTGAATTTCTCATATTTAAACAGACAGTTCTTAGTTTAGGTCAGCCGCTGTATAAAAATGGTTTAAAAATTAAAAAACAAGGACCTACTAATATGAATTAAATTGTTTAAATTGTTTGTTTAATTCTCTAACAAAAACCTCACATATAGTATACTAGTAAATCCTCAGTTGTGCAGGTGCATATTAAAATAAGAATAATGGTATGTATCATAAATACATTATATGAACCTTTTTGATTTGATTACTGGGAAGAGACGTAATTTTGATCCAGATTTCGAAAAAAAAAATTGATCCATGGCTAAAATGAAGGTAAATAATTTAAATTTACACCATGTAAACATATATGTGCTTATCGGTCATTTGTGGTACTGGCTTTGCAAACATATGCTCACCAAGTCAAATAATGGCCTCCGTCTGTAAACTGTGCTCTTCTAAAGCCGCAAATATTTACATAAACCATTTTCATTGTGTATTTATGTTTTTTAAGATGGTTTAGACATCAAGGATGTCAAGTTCCAGACCAGTGGAATCCAGACGTCTAATTTGAGATCTAGCCTTCCTGTTGATAAGCAAGAAGTAGGGTCTGCTAGCAAAGCGAACGATGGACCTCCCTCCTTGCTAGCCTCATCAGGAGTGGAGCAAATCACAGCCACATTGGCCATACAGACCAGATCATTGGATGAAAGGGTGAGGCCTTTGTTATCTCCCTTTCGAATGTGACAGGGACTTCATAGGAAAGTACCAGGGACGTTTTTCATGCCATACTACATGTGGGCTCCCCGAAAAACATCAAATACTGTATTTTATCTACAAAATTTAGCAGTTTTCAAGTGATACTTTTTACTTGATTTCGATTGATTCATCTACCTAAGATGTTTGTGTGAAGATTAATTCCTTTTTGAAACAGCTTAGGTGTCCTCAGAAGTGTCATTTTAAGGCCTTTGTGCACTTATGAAAGAGACTTTTTACATACCAAACCATAGGTGGGATACAGCATTTAACTTTCATGGCTTTTTTATTTAGAAATTAAGACGCCGTTGGTCATTGACCAAGTGAATCTCTCAAATGTATTTTCATCCCACACATTCATAAAATATGAGAGACATTGATTTGTGTCTGTCCGTTTGTCAGACAGTCCATCGGTCAGGCTTTTCTTTAGGTGTATTAACTCCTTCAAATATTTGCCTGATCTGTTTTACCCTTTTTGATTTTTAACTTCTTTGAGTTTTCTGATTTGTTTTGTTGCCAGGCTGAATCTTTCAAGGCATTGCTGGAGGAAAATCATCTCTCTGTCGAACAGCAGGAAAAAGTGTTTGAAAAGCTGCGCGCTGATCACGACAAATTGCGTAGGGACTACTTACAGGCCAAGGAAGATTACGATGTCTTGCGTAGAACCCAAGGTGCCGATGGAGATTTTGATGAAAGCAAGGAACTTGAAGGAGAACTCTTCCGTCTTGGCATGAAATTCGATGACATTCACGAAAAAGTTGAAAGCAATGTGAAACTAAAATCTTCGCAGCGTCTACCGTTCCAGAACAGCAGATCAAGGGCAGCGACTCCAGATAGCCTTGGCAACAGATCCATCGACCAATTAAAACCCCAGTTCAGTGATCCCAATGCTGGGTACAATCTAGTAAAGCCGATCCCCAATCGTGTTTTTGATGATAAGTTACAAAGACTCCATGAGGACTACAACAACTTGATGCAGCTTTATCGCAGAGTGAAACAGAGAGGTCAAAGTGCAAACAGAGAGCAGGAGATTGACAATCTTGTACAGGTATTTTGACAACCGAGCTTTATAGGCATAACTGTAAATTTTTTCAACTGCTACAGCACTTTGTTATGTGGAATGTATGAATGCAATTATTATGAAATGATACTAGAAAATGATTCTTTATCTATAAAAGATACAGGCAGCATAAAACTGTACAAATTATTTCTCTACATCCGATAGTTCTCAGAATATTTCGAAATATTGCTTGCAGAGATGGTTGAAAAGGTTGGAGAATTAGGGTAAATGTTCTTATATTTACAGTAAAATATTGATTCATTTAATTTTCTACCAAATATCATTAATATTGTGATTGAAGTTTAACCACTTTAATATTTTTAGTGAACTATTGTTGAACACCATACTCAAGAATTTTTGACTTATATGATAGGGATCAGTTTTATGGTTGAAGGAGTGCCCAGTGTAAATCACTGAACTGTGGTGAATTACCTGTGCTCATAATTACCTGTACTCATATTTACCTGTACTCCTAAACTTTCCCACATGTGACATATACATATAGATGTAGACACCATATTGGTAGACGACAAGTGGTGTTCGAGCAAAAGGCCATGCCCGAGCCATTGATCGCTTATTGCCATAAATTCCCCACAATCAGTCAGAGCAGGGAAATTACAAATTCTATGTCCAAGGCCTTGACCCCCTCCTTCTAGGCTCTCCCCATATTTTGAAGGGCTTGCTGCCTTTCCCTCTGGCCATATGTGGGAAGGTCATCAACCTGTGGATGGTCATGGGTTTCCCCCTGGGCTCTGCCTAGTTTCCTCCCACCATAATAAAATTGTAGAAGTGAAATATTCTTGAGTACAGCGTAAAATACCAATAAAATAAATAAATGAGCACTTTGAAGGGTATAAAGTGCATACACAATAAGTATATATCAGAACAATGTACACTCCTGTGATCCGAACTCATTTTGTGGAAATTTCGGCACAAAAGTTCATCAGAAAGAGTGTAGTCATCTCTTTTGAATTATGAGGCAAAAAATGGACATTGCAGAGTGTCAGAAATGTAAAAATGGTAAAAGATATTAATTTGATCTGGGCGCCAGTAAGTATGACTATAGTCATCTGAATGAATAATTAGTGTGTATGATGTTAAAAGCAAGTCACAAAAAAATAAATGAATAGATTCTGTTAATAGAAAGGCCTTAGATATCAACGACGGTCAAGAATTTTCTCCACCTCTCAGAGTAAATCACAAAAAAAAAAAAAAGAAAGAAATACTGGCAACTATAACTACTGCTAGCTGCCGGTTTACTGTCTACGTCACTGTCTCAAAAAGGGTATACTCGGCATTTGTGTATTTACATCGTGTGTCATTTCTCTGTGTATAGAAATTATGGGATATATGTGAAGAAGCTCCGGATGTCTTCAAGCTACCTGAAGAACTTCAGGACAGGTGAGTCATTAAATTGATTGAAACTAAGTTTCCAGGTATAGTTACTGTATTTATTTGGTATGTAAAATACACTTTCAGAAGCACATAAAGGCTTTCTGATAACAAATTGTTCAAATTTCAGAAAAAAAATCTCTAATGAGATGACTTCTGTGGGAAAATGATAGAACATTTCTTTGTCCATGGTTACCAGATGTTGTTTTTAAATGATAACATGGAGCATTTCTTTCCTGTGTGGGTAACTATTTATGCAGCTATTGTATTTAAAATATTCACAAATCTTGCACAATTTTATAATTGTGGTGTTTTTGTGTGACATTCTTATTTTATTCCGTATTTTGAATCATATGACTATAAACTTGAAATTATTCCTCTACAGGTTGGATGAAATGAACCAAAGCAAATCTGACCCCCAGTTGTCTCCCCTGATGTCCCCTTCTCCTGGCAGTCGGCAGCTGTCAGATTCATCCGAGTCTCTCAACCAATCATTTAAGGTGCGTGTCTGCTAGCTCCACTGGTTATCTAGACAGAAATATTGATGGTAATTTCTTACCAGAAAAATGGTTAATTTTTTACTAGAAAAAGTGTTATAAACACAGGTATCAATTTAAGACCTTTACGTACTTCTTAAAGTACATTTTTGCATACAAACCTTTAGGTGAAATTCAGCATATCTATATATATTGACATTGTCACTGTTGGTCAACCAGTTATATTTTCTATTCAGGGGAGAGAATCACCTGGATCACTGAGACTGTCTCAATTGGAGGCCACACCAAAGAGAGGTCAGTGAACATATTTTTGGCGTATCTATGTATGGTGTATCCCTATCTTTTATAGCAAATTGTGTTTATTGTGTTTGTGATAATATTTCTATGGAAAGTTTTATTTGTTTATTTGATTGGTGTTTTACACTGTACTCAAGAATATTTGACTTACAAGACGGCAGCCAGTATTATGGTGAGAGAAAACTAGGCAGAGCTCGGGGGAAACCCACGACCATCCACAAGTTGTTGGCAGACCTTCCCACATACTCACAGCAACCACATTGGTGAGAAGCTTCCAGGTATTTTACATCTGATTGTTGTGGAAAACTGAATATACCTACACCTGAGTGTTATTAAAATCCTGAATACACCAACATCTGAGCGTACTAAAAACCTGAACATACCAACACCTGAGTGTGCCAAAATCCTGAATATACCAACACCTCAAGTGTACCAAAAACCTGAATATACCAACACCTGGGTGTACTAAAAACCTGAACATATCTACACCCGAGTGTACCAAAAACCTGAACATATCTACACCTGAGTGTACCAAAAACCTGAATGTACCAACACCTGAGTGTACTAAAAACCTGAACATACCGACACTTGAGTGTGCCAAAAACCTGAATATACCGACACTTGAGTGTGCCAAAAACCTGAATATACCAACACCTTAGTGTACCAAAATCCTGAACATACCAAAACATGAGTGTACCAAAATCCTGAATATACCAACACCTCAAGTGTACCAAAAACCTGAATATACCAACGCCTGGGTGTACTAAAAACCTGAACATATCTACACCCGAGTGTACCAAAAATCTGAACATACCAACACCTGAGTGTACCAAAAACCTGAACATACCAACACCTGAGTGTACCAAAATCCTGAATATACTGATACCTGAGGGTACCAAAAACCTGGACATACAGACCAGCATTCTTGAATAGCCCTGTTTTCCATGTTTTATGGTTTGAAAAAAAAATTGATCTCACTTATATTCTGTCAAAACCGGGTGTTTCTTATGTGCCTCAGCCATTGCTGTTTCTCACAAGATTGTACATAGTTGCTGTTTTGTTCAGGAATTTCCAGTACTGACAGACGAAGGCTTGAGGATATACGAGTCGGGCGGTTTTCACCAAAAATCCAGGAGAGAGGAGCTAATTCTGCCAACATACGCCCTCTCAGTGGTAGAGCATCTCCGATGAACCCAAGGCAGGGACAGCGAGGAGGGAGAGGGGAGAACTTTTCTCCCTTGGATCGGAACTCTCCAATGTCCAACTCGAGAGATTTCAATGGAGATGGCTTGAAAAAGGTAGATTGTTTTCAATTTAATTCTTCGGCAGTCAACAGTAATTATAAAAGGTGCAGCTTTTGAAGATTTTGAGTGCCTTTGGTAGATCTTATTGGTGCACATACAAACCTGACTGCCATTACTTCAAGCACCCTGATGTCCATCACCCATAAAGCTGACTGCCTTTAATTCAAGCACCCTGGTGGTCTTCACCCATAAACCTGAGTGCCTTTATTTCAAGCACCCTGGTGGTCTTCACTCATAAACCTGACTGTTTTATTTCAAGCACCCTGGTGGTCTTCACCCATAAACCTGACTGCCTTTATTTCAAACTGCGAGCATCAGGGGTGGTCAGGGGATTATATGGACAGTTCAAGAATGCAATGAACAAGGTCACACTTCACTGAATAGTTATAGTCTATGCTCTTACCACCAACAGTTCACGCTTTCCTCAGTTGTAATCTTAATGATTTTAGTAGGTACACTTCACAACAGGTTGATTGTTTTATTATCGTTATTTTGTGATAAATGGGAATTTGAGAGAAAACTCAGTGGAGATTAAGTGTTACTACCCAGTACCTTTACGCATGTTGAGTGTCATGTCAAATATCTGTTTTTAAACTGCAAGGGCTGCTTGTATACAAAGCTGTAGCAGAATTTAACATGAATCAGTCCTTGCAAACTAGGCCCTCCAGCAGAAGAGATGATCTCAAATTGCGTTCAAAGTGACACCTACACACGGTCACAGAACGCAAAATTTCTACATGTCTACCCATCAATCACGTGAGTTTTGCTGGCGAAAGGCAAAACAATAATATTATCTGTTGCTGGCAACACGTGAATCATGTTTGGACAAAACTGTATCCAGGAAACCATGAAACATTTTGTTTATAAAGCCAATGACGGTGTTGTGCAAACTCTAATGTAATAACAACTCTAACAAATCCTGTCTCTCGATATGCCGGACTCTCGATATGCCGAAAATCTGTAAAAGTAAATTGTGGTAGTTTACGGAAACCTAGTTTGGAGCATGTTCTCTGTGTTTAATGGGAGTTTCCCAATATAAAAACGTGGGGAAACCTAGCTTGGAGTATGTTCTCTGTGTTTAATGGGAGTTTCCCCAATATAAAAACGTGGGGAAACCTAGCTTGGAGTATGTTCTCTGTGTTTTATGGGAGATTTCCAATATAAAAATGCGGGAAAAGGAACTCTTCTGCAGTAGGAGGACAATATCGACTGTAAAGAAACAAAATGTCCATGTAGACTGACATACTAAATTGGAATTACATGAACACGCGAAAAGTGATGACAGATATTTCTCAGTGAATTTAGTTTTCAGCTGAAACACATTTGTACACACATTCATTACATAATGAGGGCTCTCAGCAGACTACCATTCACCAGATAATGATGTGAGGTGACTTCCACGTAGGCCAAACCCGAATAATCGGTTCGTCTGCACTGTACATTGTGCATGTACATACCTTATTTGGTGTGGTCATGCTATTAGACAGTGTTTAAAGGTTTGTAATAGACATTGCCCTTCTTAATACTTTCTTCGATTTCATTCATGGGTATATTTAGACATGTACATGTAGGCCTACTTGTAGGGAGACTTTGATTTGATTTAATGAAAAGTTAACACTGAGTGCATGAGGACTTAGCACACAGAGCTACTACGTGCCATGCAGGGTAATGCTCTCTATTGTCATGTTGCTGATCGTGTGAAAGTAAACGACAGTAACTCACGTGTGAAACTTTAGGTCATTTACCGTAGGTGCAAAATCTGTATGGCACTAAACATCATCAAATAAATAAGTTAATTAATATTAATGCAGTGTCAAAAAAGAATGCAACAAAAAAAAAGTGGGATAAAAAACAAAAGAGAAAAAAAACAAAAAATTGACAATTTCCTGATGCTAAAACTTGACCATTTGTAGAATTACCAGGGCGGAAGTCAGACGAGCCTCCCGGACAGTGGTATATCCGAACAGTCACAGGGGAATGGAACACTAGGGTCAACCAGACAAAAACTACCTCCTCGCAAGCGAGAGTTTGACACAGACAGTGGTATCGTGGGATCTGTGGCCAGCGTTGGGACAGCCAGACCGCAGAATGTTCTTCTTAGACACCGAGGCAGTCTGGATGAGGATAGGTGGGTTGAATAAGGTTTTCCAGTGGTTCAAAGCTTACAGGAAGGCTTTTTTCAAGCCTATAACTTCCGATAGGGGAGTTGTGAGTTTGTACTCTTTTGTCACTGAAGGTAAAAACAGCCCTCCTGTATCATATGACTTGTGAAAAATGTTAGGCAACCTTTATTGATATAAATTTACCGATGTTAATTTGTCTCACCGTGTTCCAGAGGCTAAAATGACGCATCTTTCACAGACGTTCAGCTCGTAAATTTTCTCCATTGTTTGTATTCTCTAAGTAACTTTTTCAGAATTTTTTTCAGACTCCCATGTTACAGTAAACATGATTCTGCAGTAGTTGCCTAACATTTTTAACAGATCACATGATACAGTAGGTCTTCTTTACCTGAAGAGATGACAGAGTTTTAACTTGAAACGCCCCTATTAGAATGCCCTTTGATTTAATGGAAGTTAACACTGAGTGTATGAGAACTCTGAGAGCATTGCACGGTTATGTGTAAAACTGGCCTATTTTATTACCTGGCTTGCTAGTGTAAGACTTTGGAGATGGTCACCATTACATGAGCTGAAAATACCCAGCAGACTTAATCGGTGAGGTCATACGTGGGTATCAGTAGACGCGAGATGACATGACAAAATGTCCAGTACATGTGTGACATCAGTACCACAACAACAACATCAAAATGGCTGCTTTATAGCTGCTCGTGCTAGCAGCTCACTCTTTGAACAACTGTATTGGGAGATTCCAGGACGAGCTATACAGAAGGCCCGAATGACAGTAGAAAGCATTGCTTTCTTCTGTGATGTTGCAGTGCATGTGTACTTCATATATGTTTTATGAGCACATGTACACTGGTAACTGTGACGTAATGAAGGGAAGAATTAATGAGTTCAGAGCTGTGAAAGTTGCTCTTTCAGTTGCAAAATGGTTGAGGAAAATTAGGGTAGCATGACTAGTAGCTAACACAAAAACAGACAAAAGCACCAAGGTTGGCAGATGTAGAAGTTATTTGAAAAATATACTGACAAAACAGTGATAATTAAGTATAATAGTACTGGTATATTAATGTTCATTTGCTTGGTGTTCTACGCCGTACTCAAGAATATTTCACTTATACAACGTCAGCCAACATTATAATGGGAGGAAACAGAGCGCGAGGGAAACCCACAACCATCCGCAGGTTGATGTCAGACCAGTATATAAATGTGCAAGGCTGGAATTAATGATAGCCAGTCTTCCTTACAAAATGACTTTGACAGAGCTGTATGATTACGTTAGTGAAGTGTTTTTCTGACCCAAACGTGGTGGTGTCGTGGGAAGTGTACATGGGATAGTCTGCAGCAGCCTGTGTGGATGGTTGTGGATTTTCTCCCACCATATGGGAAGGTGTGTAGCAGCCTGTGGATGGTAATGGTTTTTCTCCCACCATAATGCTGGTTGCCCTTGTATAAGTGAAATATTCCTGAATCCGGCGTAAAACACCGCAATCATTCCTTCAAAAACAGTCCTTCTGTTCAACTATTGAGGACAGCTGCATGTACAAACATACCACACATTTATCTAATTCTGTAATTCCACTATAAAGCTTACAGCCAGCAGCTAGGTGTTTAGTGCATTTCACACTATTATGTTTCTTTTGATAAGTTTAGCATTTATCAAATGCCACATTCTGCTTGCTTCTGATTGATTCATCCACCTTCTAGGGCCACCTAAGAGCTTCTCTTCAAACATGAAATGTGATGATTTCCTTATCAGAAAAACTTAGGTGTTATTATCAAATTTATTAGTTCAAGGCTATTTAGTGCTTTTGAAAGTCCAGTTTTACATACCAAACTTTGGGTGAAATACGGGATTTCATCTTTGTATTTTTAAATTTACTTTAATAACATAGTGAAATACTAAAACTCAGCAAATGATTTTTTTCAATTCCAGACTACAGGAAGTGGAGGAGGGGGCTGTTGGTGGCCGCGACTCTCCAGGCATTGGTGCTTTTCCTGTCAGTGACCGTTCCAAACAGAACAGAACACAGGCAGATCAGACATCAGTGACAGGAGATCTCACCGAGAGTGATATTAGTGATTTTGACCTCCAAGGAAGAAGAGCTCCACAGGATAGAAGATCCCAAGATGAATCATGGGATCAGTCAAGTTTGGATGATGACAGATATGGTGAGAGTGGGAATGATAATTTATTGCTGGTTTGAACTTTTTTGTTGCAATTTTTACTGAAGGACAATGGTGAATGTGAGGAAACAGTTGCTTGTAAAATGCTTGCCTTTCTGTCCTGGGTAAACATGAAATGTATTTTCAGATCTGGCATTGGCCTGGGAATTTGGAGGTTGTGGGGTGATAATAAGCGGTTGATGGTGCTCATGTGGCCGCTGGAGTAGTGTAGCATTCATTGAAAATCACGTGTCTTTCAGCAATATGGATATCTGTACCTCACAAGCATTTGTCAGTAACTTGCCTGTCATTTACACCAGGCACTCCAGTTTCCTCTACCCGTAATACAGATTGCCAATGTATAAGTGAAAAATTTGTGTTAATCAGCAATCCAGTAATTAAATAAAATAAAGTAATTAAATTTAATATCACTTTACAATCCTAATACATTGTTCTGCTGGAATTAAACTGTATTATTACAGCTCTTATTAGTTTATAGGGGCCTCCTTGGCTCAGTTGGTTAGCGCGCTAGCTCAGCGTAATGACCCAGAGACCTCTCACCAATGCGGTCGCTGTGAGTTCAAGTCCAGCTCATGCTGGCTTCCTCTCCGGCCCTAAGTGGGAAGGTTTGCCAGCAACCTGTGGATGGTCGGGGGTTTCTCCCGGGCTCTGCCTACCATAATGCTGGCCACCGTCATATAAGTGAAATATTCTTGAGTACGGCGTAAAACATCAATCATTTAAATTTCATTTATTAGTTCATAAGCTAAAACATTGTTGTTGTTATCTTTTGTTTTGTCTCTTGTCAGATCCACATGGTACCCAAACCGGTCAGCAAGCAAGACAGCTGTCATCTGAGAAGAAAACTGTCAACAATCCATCTTCTCGCCAGCAATCCAAAACAGAGCTCCAAACACCAAAGAAAAAAACCAAACCCCAAGTTTATTACAGCGAGGATTCAGAGTCTGAAGAAGAAGAAGAATTTAAACTGTTACCTCAAGGTTCAAGGTCATTGGCTGGGCAGCAATCTAGGTCAGGGTCGGTGTCCAGTGATAGGCCAAGGTCACAGCAAGGTTATTACGTGAAACAGAGGAGAGAGTCAGGCTCCGAATCAAGTGAACGGCCAAGGTCACAGCAAGGTCGTTATCCTAAGCAGAGGACTGAGTCAGGATCAGTATCGAGTGACAGGTCAAGGTTACATGAGAAACCTAGGCCCGTTTCAGCCAATGAAATGTCAAGGACTGCTGAGAGACTAGGGTCTGGCTCTCGGCGTGGATCACGTGACTCACATTCTGACTCTTTGGAAAGGTCACAGGGTAGGGCTAACCATTTCCAGAGGTCACGGCCTCGTTCTGGCTCAGGTGATAAAGTGACAGGTAGAAAGTATGCTACAGACAAACGTTTAAGGGATGGATCCACTGGCAGCCAGCAAGAACACAATTCTACATTTTCAGTGGATGACGAATCAGAAGGAAGCATTCAGTCTGCAAGAGGTCACCAGAGGTCAAGGTCAAAGGAAAGTAGCACAAACTCATTTAAAACTGACAGTGTCAAAGGTCATGGATCAGAAAGCAGTCCCAAGGTTTATAGTAACAGGTGTGTATTGTGTCTTGGCTTTTTTTTTATAAATTGCTGTGCATTACTTTTTCTTTAGTATACATGAGTTCCATATGATATTTGTTCATACATTGTCAAATACCTTGTAAAACTTTGACATACAGTACTTTGCTTTGCAAATACAGAGCAGGGATGCTGTCTTAGCGTAGTTTTCAAGCACATTTAATACCATTGTTCTACATGTCTTCTCAGTTGTCATCGGCAATTCTAGTGTCGTGAAGTTATTCAAACTGAAGCTTTACACTTAAAGTGGAATTATTCAAACCAAATATAACTCCTAGAACACTTTAGAATGAATAATTATGGCTTTGATGCCCGTTCAACAATATTGCAGCCAGTATTGTGTCTCCAGGGCATTGATTACACTGTCTGATAATCAATATGGCCACTCAGTCCACTCTGACAACGCAAACTTACATTTACATTTCTACTGAGCTAGATAGGAATGTACTCCCAAGGACAAATTTGCTAAAGCCACAGCCTGACACTAGCACGAGTAAACCAACCACAGGAATGCCTTTCTTCTCACACAGTTGTAAAATGTTGACTTTGTACTGTTACATTGACTTCTGTGTTTGTGTCAGCGCGAAAACTTACTGTAGTGTGGCTTTCTCAACAAAACCCTGAACAAATTGGCACACTGCCAAATACCTGTCATTCAACTCACCTGTGGTCATTACTAGACTGTGGTTTGAATTTATAGATGAAGGACTTGAGCTCTGAGTGCTGTTGTTAACTGGCTTAGCTGTGAGAGGCGGCAAAAATAAACTGCGCGTTCAGACAAGACGTGTGTGTCACCCAGCAGAGTTAAGTCTCTGATTTGAAGTTTAGCACATGCTAATCAAGGGGTGCTCTGGGTGAATAAGCTTTCTGTTTAATGCATAGAACGGTGGTTTGATCATGTAAAGCTGCTGTGAAAAGGCTTCAAAAGCCTTGAAGCTCAAAAATCATCATCAAACTATAGGTAGAGAGACTTCTGCAAAGATGAAATGATTATTGTATAGAATTAATAGAATAAGGATTTAAAAGTGAAGTTTTTCCTGTCACAATGCGTGAGAAGGGCATTGCCATGGCCAGGTAAGGTATGAAGGTGTCACACATTTATTTGAATGGTGTTTAATACTATACTCAAGAATTCCCACTTCCTGACGTTGAGACATCCATTAGTGACTGAAAAAGTGAATTAGACCTGCCAACAGTGAAAAGGTGAAAGAATCCTTTTCATGGTGCGATTGTCAATTTGGTGGGTGATCACAACTTTGTGTAGACAAAACTGCTTTGCAATGATCCAGCAGAGCTGTTCATATTGACAGAGGAATGCATTGAAGAAAAATCTAAATCCCAAGACCCAAATTGGCCACTCATTTTGATCTATTTGCTGTAATTCAGAGACTGTCAGTTTACAAGTTTGTTACTTTGTGTTGCTGTATGGCCTGTTTGATATGCATGGATTCATCCTCATTTATGAATCTTGTTACATTTGTTATGCATCGCAAGGTATTACATGTTAGGTGACGTCTGAGGTATTACGTCATTTAAGGTGCTGTGAACATCTGCATGTTACATGCTTACATGTTAAGTGACAGTTGTTCACATATTTAGTTACATGAATGAATATGAGGTGTACATGTACCCTCTACAATAAGAGTGCTATCAATTCTTTCAAAACTAAATTGATAGTTTATTTGTAAAAGTTACCAGTGTTTATAATTTACATATATTTTTGAGAGATTGCTGGTATTTATAACAGTTTGAAATATTTGTACTTTCTAATATTGATTTGAGAATAAGTTAATGCTACAGCATATGCATTGTTTTTCTCTGTGATCACATGTGCTTAGCAAGTTACTGTTTACATAAGACCTTGTTGACAGATATAAAAGGGGCTTTTTGCAGTTAGAGTTTGTTTTCTGAATCATTTTACATTTTTTTCTTTTTCTAGCTCGAGACTAAAGGCTTTACAGAAAGAAATTGAACGACTGAAAGACGATGTGAAAAAAGTTAATGACGGCGACAAGCCTGAAGCTTCCAATGTATCCCAGAAACCTCAGCTCCGGTACAACCCGGATAACCCGTTTGGGTTTATGGAGGGTCAGGAAACGACATATCCACGCCGACGAGCCAACTCTTTCTCAGGAAGTCCTGCAAGACAGTATGATGATTGGCTAATGTTTCAGCCATCGCTACCACAACAATGCTTTGATCAACAACAACATCAGCAGCAATCTGTTTCCAGGAGAAATGGAGACGATTTAGATGGCGTACAACAAAACAGCAGAAGATCACGTAACGCCACCAA
Source organism: Liolophura sinensis (assembly GCF_032854445.1). NCBI lineage: Eukaryota > Metazoa > Mollusca > Polyplacophora > Chitonida > Chitonidae > Liolophura > Liolophura sinensis. The sequence goes on from NC_088307.1 coordinate 9,293,424, forward strand.
ACAATATCGGCGGCCGTTTTCAGCAAACCTAGCAGAATCTAGCGAGAGAAACTTTGTGCAGTCACATGACGGTGATGATGATGATGAGGATTATGTGCAAAATCATCCTCTCGGAATTTACCGTCGCTATGGAAACAGAACACGGCGCTACAGTGAGGATCCTTCTGATCGCCAGAGATGGGCCAGTAGGGCATACCGCTCCGCACGAAATGGAGGTAGGGCTTATCCTCTGAGCTCTGAGGAATCAAGCCAACCATATTCAGACGCTGTCGCCATGGACACCACTGCTCCGCCCCAATATCTCATTCCATCTGGTTACGTGTATTATTCCAGCGGAGTTGAACCAGAGAATGTTCAGTACGTGGCTCAGCCTATGCTATCATCAAGTCCAATAAGAGGACGGTCTCCTTCCAGAGTCGGACCTATGGTGGTGGAACAGGGATTCTCAAATACTGGGATGGATCCACAGGTGCCTATGTACACTATGCAGCCTGCGGTATGCCCCCATTGTGGGAGAACATCCTATCATACCCATGGTGCATTTGTGTTTCCTGCACAACAGGATGAGGAAATGGTTACATCTGGGTGAGTGGATGGTAGCAAAATATTTAAATAGTAAAATTCTGTATCTTCACAACCTCTTCGCACGGTAACAATATTATTCACCGAAAGAGAGCAGGTCGTGACCAAGTGGTTAAGGTACTTACCTTTCATTCGCAGGGTGAAATGTTTTCTCTGAGCCTTGGTAGAAATTCTCTCATGTTGTCTTACATGAGGCTCATGACAAGTCACACATAAATATTATTGATGGTTCACTCAGGGTGCTAAACATTCCCTCTGTGTGTAATTGTACCATATGTGAAATCATAAAAAAAAACATTCACCCTAAAAAAGTTGAACACATCTGTCGTTAAACACATTACATAACATACATATAGGAAAATGTAAGACAATGTGTAAATACCCTAATTCCTCAACCTTTTTGTATGTGAAAGAGCAACTTTTAGTGCAATTTATGCGCATTTTTAATTTGATTTTGTAGACAACCAACGACATTGGTTGAGTTGACTAATTTCAGGGCTTCAAAAGAATATAAACTTTGTCAGTCTACACAGAATATTGTCTTCAGAATATGCTTTAAAAAAACACATTGCAAACGTGCGAAAAGTTGAAGAATTACAGTAATGTCTATTAAAAGGGACTAATACTTTATAAACAAAAACACGTCATCAGGGGATTTACAAAAATCATGGCATACAATGTACATGTAAACAGTGTTGTTGTTGTTATTTAGACTTTCTAGATCTACATGTATTTACACATATCTACATGTATTATTGCTTTTTATTCTCACTTTCACCAGCTTCCACTGACATTTTCTCATGGTGAAGACATTATGCATGGATTTTAAAAACAACATGGATGAGCTAATGTAATTGCAGTCCCCTAATGATGCCAGAAATTTAGTTCTCCTGACAATGTCAAAATAAAGTGTGAAAATATTGAATCAAAATGAGCCTTTTGTTTTTTCAAAGTAACACTGCTGGTGTATTGCGTTGAACTAACTAGTGGAACACAAGGTTTCTAATCTAATTGCTTTTCATCCTCATGTCATTTTTCCACCAACATCAAATCTTTATAATATGAGTGTGGATTATATGTTGCACTATAGACTATAGGTAAGGCTATACATGGGAAAACTGGTTATCAACTTACCAGGTGCTGGTGGTTTTTACTGTGCAGTCCGGTTTCCTCTGCCCTTATAGCTGACTCTTATTGTATAAACGAAAAAACCTTGAGTATATCTTGTCGATCATTCAGTGGACTTCAGCTAACAAAATCTTGACATTTACATGATAATTTTCTATTTCCAGTGCTGATGTCCTTCAGCTGAGGCGCGGTAGACGACGCTCCAAAAGTCACCAGCGCTCACGCTCTCTCTCCAGACAGCGTTACTACTCGCCAGACCGCAGTCCTCACAGACAGCGATACTTTGTCAGAGAATTCAGCAGGAACCAATCAGATACTGAATCTGAGGATGAAAGGCCGCGACCCAGATACAGAGCAAGGTATGATCAGTGCTATTAACTCATGAAATTAAATTTCCTGTTTTAGAATTCATACATGTGTAATTTACACATCTTTTTTTTTTAACTGTTTGAAATCATTTTGATGCTCAATAGAATCTCATTTTTTATGATCATGTAGATTGTCTGTTGATTGTTATATTTCCTTGAAGTGAAATACTGACAATTCCAAAAGAAAATTGTCACATAAACATTTGTGAAAATATGTTTGTGTGGGAAGGGAGAGTGGAGAGGGGGCTACATGTAGGAAACCGTCTGCTCTAAAGTGATGATTGGCGCGGGACTGATTGATTTTACATTTCAAAGCCCAGGCTAACAAGGCTGTAGATTTTCTGTGTGATTTCGCTCTGTCCTAACGTGAGGAAGTTTGTCAGGTACTGTATGGCAGCTAACTAAAAGTTAGGTGGGTTGATTTTGTGCTCTGTCGCTCAAGTCTTTTCCAACCTTGCCATTTTTGTATTAACAAGATATTTTTAAGTATAATATTAAACCTCAATTAAAAAAAATAAATAAATACAAAGTTCCTAACCAGAGACTGATTCTACAAAGACATTTCTGACTCAATCCAAAACTTAACACCCCTTCACAATGCTTAGCTTTTGATCCCAGAAATTGAAATTTAGGCATATTTGTTATAAGACACCCTTCGTTATTAAAGTGGTCAAACTTTTAATTACAGGTGCCCAAAATATTGACTTTCAGAACTGGCATGACAAGGCTTATGTTAACTTTAGGCAGTTTATTTTATTTCTTAAATTCTGCTTCAGTAGTCCACATTTTTCCTGAAATAAAACTATGTAACTTACAAATTTTGGTCCCGCTGACTATAGTTTTTATATGCCCCAGGTCTAGAAGTGTGTCAAGGTCACGGAGCTTGTCAAGGTCAAAAGGCCATCAATCTCGTCGGTACCGAAGGTCAAGGTCAGGCTCTGTTGTCCGGCCAGAAGATACTGACAGTGACTCGACACTTTCAGGGGTACGATTTTGTTAAACATTTCTACAATTAAGTAGTTCCATATCTCATTCCATTTATCTCGTAACTGATATAATCATTGAACATCATCTCATTTTCATTACCTCGTTATGACAGTGGCATTAATTAGCATACATACACTAATTAAAGCATCATACTTATAGTGGGTTCCCCCTGGGTTTCCTCCCTCCATAATGCTGGCTGCCAACGTATATTAAGACCATAAAACACCAAATCAAATAAATAAATATAATGGGGCTCATTCATGCCATCGATCCTCTCTACAAAGGGAAACAAAACCTTACAACTTATAATACAGCAGTGTCCTTTACTTACATGTACTTGAACAACACAACCATTCAGCACCAACACAACTGATCATGAATAATAATAGCTGGAATCGTTATCCAAGTACGTGCAGGTAGAGGGCGCTGCTGTTTTATGAGTTGTAAGGTTTGTCTCCCTTTGAGGAGGGCAGGGCAACCCTATTGAACATAAGTTGCTAATAAAACTTTAAAAAATCGGAAAAGCGTCATATTCTTCTTCCTTCCATTTTAATGAAACAAATCATATATTTCACATTTAGAAAATGTCATGTATTTCATCATCATTTGAATTTAAACATGTATATTTAAAACATAGCTACATGCAGTTTGCCAGATCTTGAATTATGAGCACGTATTATTTCCAAGAATGTTGTCATTTGGATTTGAAAAATAATAACATCATTCATACTGTTTGTTTTTTATGAGTTTCTTGGTTTATGCTTCTTTTCTCACACTAAATTGTGTAAATATAGGTTTCCTGTGGTGTCAGGGCAAGTGTTATTTTTTACCTAGTGGGTGTCACATTGTGACTGGGTGGGGTGTTGCATTATGACTGGGTGGGGTGTCACATTGTGGCAGGGTGAGGTGTCACATTGTGGCAGGGTGGGGTGTCACATTGTGGCAGGGTGGGGTATAAAATTGTGACGGGTGGGGTGTCACATTGTGACGATGGGGTGAGACAGGATAGGGTGTCAGATTGTTACTGGGTGGGGTGTCACATTGTGACGATGGGGTGAGACAGGATAGGGTGTTACATTGTTACTGGGTGGGGTGTCACATTACGACAGGATTGTGTTAGACCGACTGGGATGTCACACTATGACTGGGTGGGATGTATTATGACTGGCTGGTGTGTCACATTGTGACTGGGTGGGGTGTCAAATCTTTATTACCAGATAGAAAATCATTACATTGGCAGAACTGTTTGAATAAGAGCGCTGTGTATAATGTCAAAAATCTTTGAAAGCATGTATTTCTTTTATAGACCTTTTTTTTTTTGGTACTAAACATTTCTTGTATTAAATACATCCGTGTTCTCTTTGCAAAAAGGGTTCTGGGCCCCGTCTGGATGACTCTCTACACTTGGCCTCCAGGACTGCGCGTGATATAGATAACCTGACCCGCAAGATGATGTCAGCCGTGGAAGGGGAGATAATCAGACATTCACGCTCTCGTGAGAGACGCTACAGAAAACCAGTGTGGTGATGTTGAATGAGTGTTCGGCAGAGGTCCTTTAAGATTTTCCAGTCATATCCTGTGATACAGTTTTATCAGTTGGCTTGATTTAAGTCATCTCAGTCCATTGAGCTTATTAAGGCAAAACATTTTATTCGATTTACAGGCTAAATCATTATTAAAACACTGTTTTTTAGATTTTACTGGTGGACAGATATGTCCTTCAGCAGTCAAGCCTGCTACTTGTGGGGAACATTTATTGTGCAAGCATTTTAATAACAACTAAAAAATTTTTTTTATTTTTTATTTTTTTGAGAGAAACAACAATTTACAGCAAATTTAATATTACAACATTTATAAGGGAAGGGTGTTTTGAAAATGTAATCATGATTGTCAACCAAAAGTACTGAAATCTGGAAATATTTACTGCATAGGTTACCTGAACTGTGTAAGGTTTGGTAGTGAATTTATGATTGCAGCCGTGTTTCAGGGAATAAGCATAAAGGTGCTTTAGAAGGAAATAATCCCTTCTACTGAATGTTAGTCAGCGTTGGCAAATTATGCATATATATTGGTGTGTTTTGTGAAAATGTATCATTTATACCCTAAATGACCTAAGATTTTCTCCTAGACTAAGTTTGCTCATTTTTCCAGATTCCGGGATTTCTCTTGGTTTTAGAAAGGTGCTTCGAGAGGTGTCTGGAAAGTAGGATGATATCCTGCTGGGAAAATGTAAATTTTACCACCAGAAGTAATATCTCATGACATTTATTTGCCTCCAAAAATGCTCTTTTGTGGTTGAATTTTTAGGTCATTTAGGGTATGTATGTTACACTGTAATAAGATGTGATGCAGGGCAAAGAACACAGAAGCATGAATTACATGTTAGATGAAAGACCATTAAATGTTGTCCTGGAAAATAGTTTGATTTCTTTTTTTAGAATATTTTTTTGAGTAAAATGCATTTAAAAGTTTGGATTCTACTGTGGACTTTCCTGACCATATTGGGACCAGTGATATCACTTAAGCTTTTTTGCCACTTTACGCACGTAGATTGCTAGATCTTATTGTGCAAAATGCATCCTTATTTGGAGCTATGAATGCATTCAAGAAATGAACCTTGAAACGAACTATTTCAAGCCAAAAATATTGCTACATTGATACCCTCTGCCTCCCAATGGAACAGCATAAAATCCTTTGTTTTGATTGCAATTTAGTCAGTAAAAAAATTTTTAAAAAGTAAATAAAACTGTTCTCCAGGACCGTGTTTAATGGTCTTTCATCAGCTGAATTTTTTATTTTAGTGTTTTCTTCACCTTTAAATCTTGTGGTACTGCACAGCAACGTCATGGTAGTACATGTACCTCACCCCAGGTAATCATACGGTGGCTTACGTGTAAGCTGTTGCACACTTGTGTGTGGTTCACAGTGGCACGGTACTGATCCACAGCCACAAGAAGGCTACTATGCGATTACTGCACAGTACCGTACAGTGCCACAATGTTCATGACTACATTGTACCGTGCCATCATTGATTGAGCAGAACCGCATAGTTCAGAACTGCACAGTTCAGTACAAAGCTTTGCTGTGCAAAATGCAAGGTGTCATGATTTCCCGCTGACTGTGCCCGGTTTCCTGCTTCATGTACTAGTGTCATGCAGGGGAAATATTCTTGAATACCATGTATTAAGACCATATGAAACAAGTAAATTATTACCAATTTGTTTTCACAGCAAAAGTGTTGATAAAGTGCATGAATTTTAATTATGTACAGTGGATATGTTTGTTAAAAGTTAGCTCTCAATAAGTACCGTATTTTTAATAGTTATTTTAAGTTCAGTGATTAAGTGTACATGTACCTTTTGTTTTAATTAATTAAGTTTGATAAATAGGCTGGGCTGGTTTTATTTTCAATTTCTTTTTTTGTGGCGACTGTTATAGTTTTTCCTATTCATACAACCTAATTTTGTGAATAATTAGAGTACACCATTTTAGGTAACTTTTATACTTTTATTGCATCTGTTTTTCATTGTTTTTTTTCTATCTTAAAGCTGTAATGTTTTTTCAGACTTGATATTAAATGATATTAGGTCTGAGGTAAATGTATGTTTCATGTAGAAATTAAAAAGTTAAATTAAAAAGAGACAAAATCAGTCATGAACATGTGGGAAAACTAGGTCTAAGCAGATTCAATTTCAGTGATGTTTAAATTGATTAAAATATAGTTTTCAGTATTTACCATTTGAAGAGTTTATTTTCTATGCTAATATAAGTCAAACCATGTCACATAATATGCTCTTAACTTTATTACACTTTATTTTCTACCCATATGTATTTTTGAATTATTTTTTTTGTAAACCATACAGCATTATTTATGGAAGGGTTATTTATGTGTGTGTGATACTTAAAGCCGTCATGAAATGTAAGTGTTAATATGGCAATTCATTTTTGAGACTGGTTTGACTATCTTGTATTTAAAATGAGAGTTTGTGCATTCTTACTGTCAACTTTCAACTCTGACCATTTTATTTTCCTGGTCTAAGCCTAGCAAGTCCACTTAAGCAGTTGGGCTGACTGCCGCCGAGAACTAGCAAAGCCTTACTTGTAAAGCCATTTTGACTTCTAAACACATGGACGGAAAAGTTTATTTGTAATCTCATGGTAATGTCTATGCTAGAACATACCATAAACTAAACAGAGCTACAAAAAACATTACATTCTTAAATGCTTTAAATATAAAGGGACCAAAGTATATTGGATCAGTATTTGTAATATTTTTCTTTGATATTTACCATTTAAATATTGAATGCGCCAGATCATCTCAAACTTTTTGAGCTAGAATTTTCCTGACTTGTATGTACGAAATCAAGAGAACATCAAATGTGAAATGTTTCCAGCAAGAATTGGAAAAAGTAAGTTAAACGCTGATTACAGATCTGAAGTACTCCTAATCATTTTACCATATTGTACCATTTATTGCTTTGACTGAGAAAATCAGTGGTGTTTTATTATTATTATTTTTTTCGTTAGAAACATGCGAATATGAATAATGGATGTAAGCTGCACATAATGACATGTACCTCTAGTTTGAACAGTATTTATTGTGCCAGAAAATACATATTGAGAGTACCTATCCAGTTTATTTGGGCTAGCTTTTAATTGACTTTACAACAGCTGTGATATTTTACTGTCTCATTGTTTCTGGGTTTTTTGGGGGGTTTTTTGTGCTCTTCTTAGCTTTTAATTTACTCAGTATTCATGGCAAATTTTCCCCGTCAGTATTAGCTTCAGTAGTATAGCATCTGAACAGGTATAAAAAAAGCAAAGCTATGCCACATTTATTATAGCATGTATTATAGCCAGATGTAAATGTAGAAACAGCATTTTTGCTTATATTTATTTTATTGGAGAGCTAGTCTAGGCCATGTTTAGAAGACACTTGTTTTTCGATCCCTAGAACACCCGAGGTGCTGGTTCAGTGCAAGCCTTGAGTAATTTGTAAAATTTCAAGCTCTGGGTCACCACTTGAGGATTTTGATGAAAGTAAGCTGTTGAAGGTCGACGCTCATGTAGTTATGTAGCGCATCTATAAACGTTCATGGAAGAACCACAGATATTCCCACCAGTATGGTGCGAATATCCCTGCACCACATTTTGGTAAAGTTGTCACTGTGTAATTTGCAGTTTGTATTATGTGGTTTTCTCCACAATTAAACTTACCGCCTTAGTGTAAGTGAAGATTGGTGATGATTAGTGTATAGTTTAAATGCTGTCAAGGTCAAGTCAAGGTCAGATCTTAACTTTACACTTCATGCATATGCCTAACAAGACACGAGTTTCAACACTATTATCTTCCAACTCATACATTTATGAATTTGATTTGTCAGCTAGCTGAGGCTACCTCAACTGAAGCAAATGAAAGCATGTGCTACTTACATCTTTAAAGATAATTGTTCTGCTAAACTTCATGTATGTGTTACTCGAATGTTATAGGATTTACATGTATAGGGGCAAATTGTAGATCAAGATTTGAAGTTTGTTACCTTCATCCAGCTACATCTTGGCTGCTTTTGGTCATGAGTGGGCTGTTTTTTATTTACCATATATTGACTTACATGTATATAAGCATTGTTGCTATATTTCTTCGACCTGTTGAGCTCTCAAAAAGTTGTAATATTTTCCTATTGATGTCTTTTTATGGTATGCAAAAGCTACCATACTGCTAAAAATTCTTCACTTTTCAACTCTGGCGATCTTTTGTACAGAAAATTTCTTTGTTAATCCTATAATAAATCAAATACCCTGATTTTTGAGTTTGCATGACCTTTCATTGATTTATTTATTTGATTGAAAGAATATTTCACTCATAGGATGGCAGCCAGTCTCTTGGTGGGAGGTTAAACACACAGCCATCTGCAGGTTGTTGCCAGGGGAAGCCAACATGAGCTGGACTCACAGCAACAGCATTGCGTTACCTTTGTGATTTTGTTCCTCCCTTTCCGAATGCATCTTATTTTATGCCCAGAAGTCAATGAAGCAATACTACGAAAGAAAATCCGAAATAAATGAGGACACATCAATGCTATAGGTTTTGCCAGATTTTAAGATGGGGGAAATAGTTACTTCATGTTTTCAAGACTAGCTTCGTTTGGATTTATAGCTTCTTTCAATTGTAAATCAGTTTGTTAAATTTGTGAAAAAAAACTTGCAGGCCTTTATCAGCCATGACAAACAGTTCAAACACGTTAGTCTGTCCATTAGTCAGTCCGCCTTTTGCCAAAGGGTGAGCGGTTTACCCAAGGCATCACTGTATCCTCCGCCCATTAAAAAACTAGCTCCATCATTTAAGTGAAAAATTCATGAGTTTTGCATTATTAATAAATAATACCATAATGGTGTATTATAAATAGTTTACAAAAGACACATTGCTTTATACAAGTAGTACTAGGTTGTCTCCCTTCAAAGACAGAGGGAGCATTCTGCTCAGGGTCACTGCACTCTGCCAGGGCAGGTCACTGATGTCACTCAGCAGCCACGGCTGACAGAAGCTATAGCAGAGATCACATGGTGTTCTGATCAGTCTAAAGCCAGGGCTTACCAGGTGCCTGCAGTCATCTCCAAATAAGACTGGTACACTAGAATAATAGTTCAAAGGAGCAAATAAATAAATAAATACAGTAAATGTATAGAAAGTCATGTTTTCTCTGTGTGCAGACACAACAGCTCATGAGTAGGCACAAATACAAGGTCATTTGTACTCCAAATAATGACACCCTAATTCCTTAACCTTTGCGCATACGAAAGGGCAACTTTCAGTGCGAGTTATGCAAATTTTAATTTCATTTTTAGACAAGACTACATTAGTTGGATTGGCCAGTTTCAGGTCTTCACGAAAGGTACAATTTTATCAGTCAACTCAGAATAATGCCTTCAGAATATGTTTGAATAAACATCTTGCAAACATGGGAAAAGGTTGAAGAATTACAGTACCAGCAATACCTTTGCGTGGGGCTAAATAGTAAAACACCAATCAAAAAAAAAAAAAAAAAAAAAAAAAAAAAAAAAAAAAAAAATCTAAAGCTGTGCTTCTGCAGACATATGCGCGTTTGCATGTGTGTTACTTGATGATTTCATTACAGTGTTTCCACTGGCAACTGCGATTTCTACTACACCAACAGTCCACCTCGGCAATAAGCCCTTGTCTAATGCATTAAAAATGGGAGATGTTCAAGCTCTGTCTGCAGGATCGCGCGCATTACAGAATCGCGCCAAGTCCGTGGAAACGCTCCAGCATGTTTATGTCATTCCCATTCTTGGAAAAATGAATGAAGCAGAAATCACAAAAGCAATCACAAGTCTGGAAACAACAGGCCATTTGAGTTTTATGAAACAAAGGATAAATCAGTCAACAACAGGAACAGAAAAACACAGAAAAATGACATACAAGAATGATAATGTAGTATAATAAGGATTAACAAAAGAAGATTAACAAAGGTTCAGGCACTGCATGACAAAAACATCAAAATAAAATAGTTCCCCTTGCTTACATGTATGAACTGAAAATTGGGTTTCTTTACATTTGACTATGAAAACATTAATATTTGCTAGGCACATGATCTAAACCCAGAAAAGTGAAATTTTAGAGACAAATAAATGTTATAAAATATTACTTTTTGTGCATAAACATATTTCTTCAGTAGGAAATCAACTTACTTACTTACTCAACAAACCTCGAAACACCCTTCTAAGTTCAAAACACATCTGAAGTCATTAATGGTATGTAGACATTCAGTTTCTCACATAAACAATGAAGTACAGACACTGGTATACCACAAAAAGTACATACCAAAATGCCTGTGCAAGAAAACAAGTTTACATCAAACATTCAGACAAAATAAAAAAAAAATTAAAATACTGTAGAAGTTGTTCTGTGATCAACACACTGATCTGAAGTACTCACAAGCCTGGTGGATAAAAATAAATAACTGAACATACACTGTAGTAGAACAAAAAACAAGTCATATATACTACCCATTAAATGTGCATCTGGGCCTTCTTTATTCAACACATCTTGATCCCGTATTGATTTTTTTTTTTTTTTTTTTTTTGATTGGTGTTTTACGCCGTACTCAAGAATATTTCACTTATACGACGGCGGCCAGCATTATGGTGGGTGGAAACCGGGCAGAGCCCGGGGGAAACCCACGACCATCCGCAGGTTGCTGGCAGACCTTCCCACTTACGGCCGGAGAGGAAGCCAGCATGAGCTGGACTTGAACTCACAGCGACCGCATTGGTGAGAGGCTCCTGGGTCATTACGCTGCGCTAGCGCGCTAACCGACTGAGCCACGGAGGCCCCGATCCCGTATTGAAATCTGCACATAATTAAACACGGGTTAAAAACTGTTCCTGTCTGGATTTTCTAATCCCATTACAAGCTGACCACAGTTGGATAGTTCACAGTTTTACAGTTTTTTGCTTGTTTGCTCTTTTTTTTTAGAAAAGGGCAGATGTGAATCTATGTTCTCAATTTGCCTTAAAAAGTAATGAGTCAATTAACATCAATGATCCTATTAACATCAATTAACAATCACATAAACAATGTGTCTACAATAAACAACAATGTGTCCATAATAAAGAGCAATGAGTCTATAATAAACAACAAAGTGTCTATACTAAACAACAATGTGTCTATAACCACAATGTGTCTATAATAAACAACAATGTGCCTATAATAAACAATGTGTCTATAATAAACAGCAATGTGTCTATAATAAACAGCAATGTGTTTATAATACACAACACTGTGTCTATAATAAACGTGTCTATAATAAGCAGCAATGTGTTTACAATAAACAGCAATGTGTTTACAATAAACAACAATGTGTCTATAATAAACACAATGTGTTAATAACAGGCAAAGGACACATTTATTTATTCATTTCATAGGAGTTTTACACACTCAAGTACTCAAGAATATTTCACTTATACAACAGCATTATGCCGGGAGGAAACCGGGCAGAGCCCATGACCATCCGTAGATTGCTGCCAGACCTTCCCACTTACCAAAGGATACTTTTAAACAACCAAGGGAGACTTTCACAAAACTTCATAAGTCATATTTCTGGAAAAGACGTATGGCCAATAATTCAACGGCATTTATGGGAAAAGTTATGAAAAAGTTGTTTATGAAAGAGGCCCAAGGTGTCTGTAAGAGATAAAGGACTTATGATAAACAGCAAGAAGGTCTGTAATAAACAGCAGTGTGTCTATAATAAACAGCAACAAGGTCTGTAATAAACAGCAGTGTGTCTACAATAAACAGCAACAAGGTCTGTAATAAACAGCAGTGTCTATAATAAACAGCGACAAGGTCTGTAATAAACAGCAGTGTGTCTACAATAAACAACAACAGGGTCTATAATAAACAGCAATGTGTCTATAATAAACAGCAACATGTCTGTAATAAACAGCACTGTCTATAATAAACAGCAGTGTCTATAATAAACAAATGCGTGTCTATAATAAACAGCAGGGTGTCTATAGTAAACAGCAAGGTGCCTATCATAAACAAGGTGTCTATCATAAACAACAAAATGTCTTAGAATGCAAAACAGGGTCTCTACAATAAACATGATAAACAGCAAGTTTATGCACTTTTTTCATTTGATTTTGGAGATAAAACTACATTGGTTGGATTGGCCAATTTCAGGACTTCACAAAAAGTATAATTTTATCAGTCGGGAAATGCTTGAATAAACATCTTGCTAACATGTAAAACGGTTGAAGAATTAGAGTTACAAGAAGAATTCTATTTACATGCCTATCAAGTAATAGCAAGGATGCGTTTTCGTGAAAAACAAATATAATATTAGATAATATTCATTTCATATATGTCCTGTTCAAAAGATTTTTGCAACAGTATATTCAGTTAAAACTGGGATTATTAAAGATAGATCTAACTTAATCCCAGGTTAAAAGAAGTTAGAATTGTGAGATACTCACTGATTTACAAAAAACCTTCAAGTGATCAAACCTAAAATTAGTGGATATCTGCCCACAGATGCACAATATCATTTCTTCCAAAACAAATAATCTAAAGTAATTCTGTAACAATAATCCACCTTTTCTGTCACCTGTGTTGTGTCTCTATTTAATGGAGTGATTCCCAGTTCACTGTACTACCTCACCAGTTCCTGTACCACTTTGCAAAATTCTATGCAAAACTTGGAGCATCTGGGCAGCCAAATTTGGAGCATCTAAAGAACTAAAATTGGTGCATCTGGACAGCCAAAATTGGAGCATCTGGACAGCCAAAATTGGTGCATCTGGACAGCCAAAATTGGAGCATATGGGCAGCCAAAATTGGAGCACCTGGACAGCCAAAATTGGAGCATCTGGACAGCCAAAATTGGAGCATCTGGACAGCCAAAATTGGAAACTATGGACAGCCAAAATTGGAGCATCTGGACAGCCAAAATTGGAGCACCTGGACAGCCAAAATTGGCACATATGGACAGCCAAAATTGGAGCATCTGGACAGCCAAAATTGAAGCATCTGGACAGCCAAAATTGGAACATATGGACAGCCAAAATTGGAGCATCTGGACAGCCAAAATTGGAGCGTATGGACAGCCAAAATTGGAGCATCTGGACAGCCAAAATTGGAGCATCTGGACAGCCAAAACTGGAGCACCTGGACAGCCAAAATTGGAGCATCTGGACAGCCAAAATTGGAGCATCCGGACAGCCAAAATTGGAGCGTATGGACAGCCAAAATTGGAACATATGGACAGCCAAAATTGGAGCATCTGGACAGCCAAAATTGGAGCATCTGGACAGCCAAAATTGGAACATATGGACAGCCAAAATTGGAGCATCTGAAGAACTAAAATTGGAGCATCTGGACAGCCAAAATTGGAGCATATGGACAGCCAAAATTGGAGCATCTTGACAGCCAAAATTGGAGCACCTGGACAGCCAAAATTGGAGCATCTGGACAGCCAAAATTGGAACATATGGACAGCCAAAATTGGAGCATCTGGACAGCCAAAATTGGAGCATCTGGACAGCCAAAATTGGAGCATCTGGACAGCCAAAATTTGACCATCTGGACAGCCAAAATTGGAGCATCTGGACAGCCAAAATTGGAGCATCTGGACAGCCAAAATTGGAACATATGGACAGCCAAAATTGGAGCATCTGAAGAACTAAAATGGGTGCATCTGGACAGCCAAAATTGGAGCATCTGGACAGCCAAAATTGGAGCATCTGGACAGCCAAAATTGGAACATATGGACAGCCAAAATTGGAACATATGGACAGCCAATATTGGTGCATCTGGACAGCCAAAATTGGAGCATCTGCACAGCCAAAATTGGAGCATCTGGACAGCCAAAATTGGAGCATCTGAAGAACGAAAATTGGTGCATCTGGACAGCCAAAATTGGAGCATCTGGACAGCCAAAATTGGAGCATCTGGACAGCCAAAATTGGAGCATCTGGACAGCCAAAATTGGAACATATGGACAGCCAAAATTGGAACATATGGACAGCCAAAATTGGAACATATGGACAGCCAAAATTGGTGCATCTGGACAGCCAAAATTGGAGCATCTGCACAGCCAAAATTGGAGCATCTGGACAGCCAAAATTGGAGCACCTGGACAGCCAAAATTGGTGCATCTGGACAGCCAAAATTGGAACATATGGACAGCCAAAATTGGAGCATCTGGACAGCCAAAATTGGAGCATCTGGACAGCCAAAATTGGAGCATCTGGACAGCCAAAATTGGAACATATGGACAGCCAAAATTGGAGCATCTGAAGAACTAAAATTGGAGCATCTGGACAGCCAAAATTGGAGCATATGGACAGCCAAAATTGGAGCATCTTGACAGCCAAAATTGGAGCACCTGGACAGCCAAAATTGGAGCATCTGGACAGCCAAAATTGGAACATATGGACAGCCAAAATTGGAACATATGGGCAGCCAAAATTGGAGCATCTGGACAGCCAAAATTGGAGCATCTGGACAGCCAAAATTGGAACATATGGACAGCCAAAATTGGAGCATCTGAAGGACTAAAATTGGTGCATCTGGACAGCCAAAATTGGAGCATCTGGACAGCCAAAATTGGAGCATCTGGACAGCCAAAATTGGAACATATGGACAGCCAAAATTGGAGCATCTGGACAGCCAAAATTTGACCATCTGGACAGCCAAAATTGGAGCATCTGGACAGCCAAAATTGGAGCATCTGGACAGCCAAAATTGGAACATATGGACAGCCAAAATTGGAGCATCTGGACAGCCAAAATTGGAGCATCTGGACAGCCAAAATTGGAACATATGGACAGCCAAAATTGGTGCATCTGGACAGCCAAAATTGGAGCATCTGGACAGCCAAAATTGGAGCATCTGGACAGCCAAAATTGGAGCATCTGGACAGCCAAAATTGGAGCGTATGGACAGCCAAAATTGGAGCATCTGGACAGCCAAAATTGGAGCATCTGGACAGCCAAAATTGGAGCATATGGACAGCCAAAATTGGAGCATCTGGACAGCCAAAATTGGAGCACCTGGACAGCCAAAATTGGAGCATCTGGACAGCCAAAATTGGACCATCTGGACCGCCAAAATTAGACCATCTGGACAGCCAAAATTGGACCATCTGGACAGCCAAAATTGGGTATGCTAAATTGGTCCTGGGTTACTAATAAATTCATTGATCATATCATTTCCACATAATTTCTGACCACTGATGGAAAATATGCATAAAATAAAGGGGACATTACAAATCATAAAATATTTTTTAAGAAAGAAAAATTTCTTCCATTCCCTTAAAACCATAATCTTTGTTTAAGAGTTCCTTTTCATGTATCTTTCAATGGATTGGTGCTTGTACCAAAGCAAAATTTCATTCAAGTCTGTATGTAACTTTTTGCTGTAAAGTTGTTAAGAAGCAGACACAAGGACAGAGAGACAAACGCTACAAAAAAAACAAAACTTCCTTGGCAGAGGTATTAACTAAATTCCACTACAGCATAGGGCTGTGTTGTCTTAACGCTGTATTTGGGACTGCTTTGGTGGTGTACTGGAGTGTCTGCCTCAAAGTCAGGGGACCCAGGATCAATCTCGGATAGCGTCGTACCAAAGAATTTAAAAATGGTGCTTGTTGCTGCTTTGCTTGGCACTCAGCCCTGTGCAGATAGTTTAACGAAACAGGATTGGTTGTCCCGTTGTCAGCATAATGTGACTGGGTAGAGTGTCATGTCTAGTGTCTTCAGCATGATACTTCAGTGGCGGCAGCACTTTAGCGGCATGGACTCACTCCGCCACAAGGAGACACAGTGCATGTACACACACCTTATGATTCCTCCTGTCATATGACTGAAAATTGTTCAGTACGTAGTAAAAATCCCTGAACAGCTACATAACACTGTAATTTTTAAACCTTATCACACAATTTCCGGCCAACACTCCTCACTCTCTGGAGGGTTCCATGGCAACAAATCCTCCTCAGCATCAGAGAATTGTCCATCATTGTTTGGGGGCTCCATGGGTTGATACCCCCACTCCACCCCCTCCCCTTCCTCCTCCTCTTCCTCTCCCTCCTCCTCAATACGGAATATGACAGATGTGCTGTCAGGGGTAAGAGGGTAGCCACGGTCAGCCAGAAAAAATCTGAAGATCAAAATTTTTAAAATATTAAAGGCAAAGAAAACACTAAAATGAAACATGTATCAGCTGAAACTGTTCAGGAAAATTTTGATATGTTTTTTTCACAATTTTTGCTACCAAGTAAAATGGTTTTATAACATCAGATTCTAAGGTGGTATACTGTGACCCAGAGTGTATCTTTGATGTCACATCTTTATCTTGAAATAATTTGTTTCATGTTCCATTCATCAAATGGCTTCATAGATCTAGATATTACAGAATTCTCAAAAATGGAACGGATGCTCTCATAACAATTAGTTAATCCAGCTCTCTTAATTATTCATTTATTTATTTGATTGGTGTTTTACGCCATACTCAGGAACTTAATCGGGAAAATTATCTTTGGCATTTACTTATTTCTTCATCTGATACAGAGTTTTACAAAGGACTCAAAGAATATTTCCATGTCATTAAAAATAAGGACCTAACTTAACTTGCAACAGCAGATGCGATGGCATTTTACTCGACATATTAAACCACCAATTGTGATAATACGTCGGCAATTACAACGGTTCTGCAGAATGCCGTTGCCAATTATTAAGGCTACATACCTAGCAATGGAGAAGCTTTTATCAAAGACTTACCTCAGGTCTTCCTCCGTCTTGAACAACTCCTTCAATTTCACGTATTTGTGAAGGTTTCCTATTGGAAGGACGGCGTTCTCCCAACTTTCAGAATACAGTGGGTCTTTAGACAAATGATTCAGGCAATAGTTCACCTCCAGGAGCATTTTCTCTTCCAGGGTAAACTTTTCTGTTTTGTGGGGATGTACAGCAGATGAGATCTGGGGAAATATTTGATTTGATTTTAATGGATAACCTGGAGAGAAAACACGATAGTTAAGAACTTCCACTCATAACAGTGACAAGCTTTATAGACAGAGAGCACCAGGTACTTGACTAACCCTCACACATTAAACCAGACTCCAGTCTGTAACTTCATTGGTGAGGCACAATTCTGTTTTTGCAACACCCGTGCTACCATTTATTTATCTGATTCGCCTTTTACACTGTACTCAAGAATATTTCACTTATACAATAGCGGTCACCACTAAAGTGGAAAGCAACCTAGCCCAGTCTTGGGTAAAACCAACGGCCATGCACAGGTTGCTGCAGACCCTTTAACAATTCTTAAAACTAAACCACAATCTATTCCATGTTATTTCACACATTTTGATGCTAAATACAAGAAAAATAAATTGAAAAAGATTTGGTCTCAGAGTGAAAGTTGTCATCAGCCAGATTCCTCTGCTACCAGCTGCCGCCACTGTGACCCAGTTACAAGTGTTATAAATTGTTGGTCCTACTCTGGAATGGACGGTCACAGCTCCGACTATCCATCTTTCCTCCAGACCATGAATTTTCCATGTAGACAAACCATCAGCTAATGTTGCAAAAGTTATGCTTGAAACTTTGCCACACTGAGATATGAAAGTTTGTCTCTGGTGTCAGAAGTAGCGCCACCTAGTGGCAGATATTGGAAGCGGTCAAACCTTTTACCTTACTCATCACCGACCAGAGTTAAGGAGTACCTGGCAAAAATAACGACTTATGAAGGTTTTGAATACATCTTATCTCTATTAGAATTTTGTTGAAATAATCTGAAGGGTTTCTCCCAAGTTGCTAAATACTACCACTTTTGGTTTTCAATGATGTGTTGAGATATTGATAAAATTATTGAGAACACTCATTTACCGCTTTTAAAAAAAATACTATTTATAGAATGCTGTAAATATAATATTTTACCGAGATGTTTAGAATCACATAAATATTCACTGAAGTGAAATGTGATGCTGAAGGTCAATTAGCTGTAAAAGTTTCATTACAACAAATATTTATGATACTCAAACTTCACTATATTCTATTTATTTATAACTTATATTTGATGATATGATCTGTATATCTCAACTGATTAAGTCATTTCTTTTTAAATACAAACCTAAACTAACTTGATGTGAATTATCAAAATTTTAATAACAACAGTGACATCTAACTATGTAATTATCGCCATAGAAAATCCTTACAACTGACCTTTTTCTATTACAATAAAAACTCCTTTTACATTCAACAGTGAGATATGTTCACTTTCACTTTCACCAAACTCACCAATGTGTACTTAAAATCTCCATCACAAGGCGGTGATGATGATAACGATGGTAGCAAAGGTGATGATGATGTTGGCGACTTGGAAACAAATATGGCTGCCTGACTACAGTATCCAAGAGGCTCTGAACCGGGGGGTCCCATCCCGACCCCCGAGAACTCCACATCATACTCGTATTTATCTGCTTGCGCTCTACACCTATGACACAAATGTATAAAATTTTGTTCATGGCTATTAAACTTGCTCATTTTACCTGATCTGGATAGTTCCACTGATCTTATAAAGGTGTTGTGAGGTTCGTTTGAAAGGTAGGAAGGTACATTACATATGCTATACTAGCAAAATGTATGTTTTTGGACCAAAAATGTAATTGTAACATGGGTATGCCACCCATTATGTCATGATTGGTGTTTCACATTGTACTCAAGAATATTTAACTTACACTGCGGCATACAGCATTTTGGTGGAGGAAACTGGGGAGAGCCTTGGAAAACTCACAACCATCTTGTTGCCAGCAGACCTCCCCAGGTACGACCAGAAAGAAAAAACGCACAGCAATCGTATTGGTGAGAGGCTCCTGAAACATTGTGCTGCGCTAGCATGCAAGTCATCAGGCCACAGAGGCCCTGTCTCTATCTCTAAAATATATATTTAATTTCAGATCAATTTTTTGGAACAGTAGAGAAAGTCCTGTAATGTCATTGGTGACAATTCCCATCAGTATTGTAGTGAAAGCCGATTTTACAATTCATACAGACTCTGCCCGGTTTTTCTCCCACCTAACATATCTTAGAGCCAAAGAAGGTGCTTCCGTGGCCTGGTGGTTAGCATGCTAGCAGAGTATGATGTTCTAAGACCCTGTCACCAATACTACTGCTGCGAGTTCAAGTCCAGCTGTTTTCCGGTTGTATGTGGGAAGGTCTGCCATCAACCCATGGATGGTCATGGTTTTCCCAGGGTTCTCTCCATTTTCCACCCACCATAATGCTGTCTGCAGCCATAGATGTGAAATATTCTTCAGTACGGTGTGAAACATCAATCAAATAAAGAAATAAATATAATTGATACATTTGACTGTACTTAATTCGGTGGGGAAAAACATTCTTATTTTCAAATACAGTTTTTGATTGTGTTTGTTTGATACTTCATTTTTATGTTTTTTTCCCTTTAATGAGGAGCCAGTGTGGAAGACAACATCATAAATTTTCAGGGCTCAGTTATTGCTAATTTGTACTTGTTTCTTTATTTGACCAGATGTAAACACTCCCTAATATGAAACATATGGTTTATTTATTTATTTATTTGGTGTTTTGGTGTTTTACGCTGTACTCAAGAATATTTCACTTATACAACGGCGGCCAGCTCTACGGTGGGTGGAAACCGGGCACAGCCCGGGGGAAACCCATCCGCAGGTTGCTGGCAGACCTTCCCACTTACGGCCTGAGAGGAAGCCAGCATGAGCTGGACTTGAACTCACAGCGACCACATTGGTGAGAGGCTCATGGGTCATTACGGAAACATATGGTCATATATACGAGTGCCCAGAGTGCGCAGAGTGCCCAGAGGACGCAGAGAAACCAAGCTCTTGACTCACAACCAATGCCAAACCAGCAATAACCAGACTTCAGCCTGTGATCTCATTTGGGTCATTCTTAAAAAAAAATTCTACGCTTGGCATAATTTGACCATATGAAAAAAACACGGTTGGTTGGTAGAGATTTTTTAATTTTTTTTTGTTTTTTTTTTGTTGCCAATGAAAAAGACACGGATTTGAATGAAATGAACAAGGAGGAAAAATGTGAAAAAACACCCATGAAAAAAATCCAATAAAAACATTAGGGTACATTTTTGAAGCGTCAGCTGAGTATCTCCCAATGGACATCTGTCAGTAAGAGCCTGCTAAACTGAAGATCGGCTATGGCAAGAACAATGTTTTACCCCCCCAAAAAGTGGTGACAGTACAACCTCTGTAATTACCAGTTCTGAAATTCCTCTGTGGTCCACTCAAACTTATGATCCCAGTGTCTGAAACCGGTCAGATCTGGAAACAACTGGTTGAAATCAGCATTTGGCGTCGTGATTAAAATGAGTCTGGGGCAAATTCTTCCAAATATGGCATCAGGAAATGACTTGAGTTCAGGTTCTGTCAGATGTTCAATTCTGAAAGAAACAAGACGATGAAAACATGATGTGAATTTTACTAGCATCAATGAAGTTGCTCAGAGGAAAAAAATGTTTAATGTTTAAGAGGATTACACTAGATATTTTGAAAGGGTATTGAATATTGAAGGTACTGTTAGACTTTGAAAAGAATTTATCTGCTAGCAAAACGATAAAAATCCTTAGCGCTATGCCTGAAGTCATGGACTATACTCTCAAAGATGACATAAATAAATCACAGTATATACTGCTTGATAAATACATTTACTTTGAATTAATTGGGAGAAATTCAATTTTATGGTCCATAAGGCCTATATTCAAATATTTAAATGAATTTTTTGCTGTTCAAAAAATCAGAATCATGTGAAAGTATTTTAACAAACACTTTTCAGAGGTGTGTCTAATAAAGAGGACTTTTTATTTGATTCTTTTTATTGACTGTTTCTTGACATCATACCTGACAACTTTTCACTCATAAGATGGCAGTCTGCTTTATGGTTGCAACAAACTGGAGTAAATCCCAACTTCAGAAAGTTACAGACAAATTTTTCCACATGTGACACCTAGATATGCACATCACACTGTCATCAATTCAATTCACAATTCAATTCAATTCAATTCAAATTCATGCACATCACATCGGTCAAAGACAAGTGGTCATGAACGAACGCTAAACCTAAACCTGCACCTAATGTCTCTTCACGCTTGAATTAAGATTTTAAAATACATGCACCCTACTAAACAAAAGACGAACAATACAGATATTAGGCACTGTATTTCACCTGTATGATAAAGTATCATTTTTAAGAATGTGCCTCTACCATGGTCACAGTGTCACACTTAATCAAGGATAAACACAGCACAGTGTCACAGAATCACAGCTCTATGAAGGTCACAGTGTCAAACTTAATCAAGGATAAACATAAAGCAGTGTCACCGAATCACAGCTCTATGAAGGTCACAGTGTCACACTTAATCAAGGATAAACACAGCAGTGTCACAGAGACACAGCTCTACGAAGGTCACAGTGTCAAACTTAATCAAGGATAAACATGGCACAGTGTCACAGAATCTCAGCTCTACGAAGGTCACAGTGTCACACTTAATCAAGGATAAACATGGCACATTGTCACAGAATCACATATCTATGAAGGTCATGGTGTCACACTTAATCAAGGATAAACTTAGAACAGTGTCACAGAATCACAGCTCTACAAAGGTCACAGTATCACACTTAATCAAGGATAAACATGGCCCATTGTCACAGAATCACATATCTATGAAGGTCACAGTGTCACACTTTATCAAGGATAAACATGGCACAGTGTCACAGAAACACATATCTATGAAGGTCACAGTGTCACAGTTAATCAAGTATAAACACAGAACAGTGTCACAGAATTACAGCTCTACCTAGGTCACAGTGTCACAATTAATCGAGGATAAACATGGCAAAGTGTCACAGACTCACAGTTCTATCATGGTCACAGCATCACACTGAGCCACCCTGGGGTCATAATCTGTCACACTACCCAGGTACATCTCGACGGTCAGCGGGTTGTCCCGAGGGTCCAGGTGGTCAGTTATTAGTGGCTGGATCTTGTGTTTGCTCAACTCAAGGGTGACCACATCTCTGTCAACCAAGCCTATTCTCTCCAGACAGGCCACCTGCCTCAGGTACATCATGATCTGACATTCCGCACAGCCAAAGTCTACCACCTGTCAAGGAGAGTGGAGCAGAAGAGAAAAGTGCTGGATCTATTTATTCATTTACTGATTTATTTTAGAAACAAAACATATCCTTGCCATATTCGAATCAGCTAGACAATACACAGCAGTTGGGAGTTGTCCCTCGTAGAATCGTCCATTGTCCAACCAGCAGAATATCATCCCATGTTCCAAGCACGTCTCATAACACCTCCCCAAAATCAATAAAACTCTCAGAGAGGGATGAAAAGAAAAGCGTACGTTACTGTCCATCTAGTAATTTGGACTCTTTTCTTGATCATTGTAGTAAATAGAGGATATTACACAATGTAGCTTGAATACCATGTGATGAATATTTTTTTAAATGAAACGCATCAAGTGGGTTATTTCACAAGAAAAATATTTATGGTATTCAACCTTCACTGTTCACTATCGTATTTATTATTTATATTTTGACAATACATGAACCATGATTTTGTTTATTTAAACAAGTTTAAGTAGTATTTTTATGCGTAGGTCTCCACAGACTTAAGCATACAAAGCCATATCTTGTTGTGTGACGCACATGTAGGAATGTTAAAAGTTGCCCCAATCTGCGTTATGACGACATCGTCCCACAGAACTTGGACTGGAATGTCATAAAACAAAATGTTTCTTCTTTGAAGTCATGGAGTCAGGGTGAAAATGATGAAAATGTAATAGCAAAAGTGATATCTAATTGAGTGAAATATCACCTTAATCAGTGACGGGAATCCTGACGTTTCCCCTTTATATAAATAATAAAAAAGGCTCATATTGAATTATTTCAGTGCTAACTTACACTTTTTATCCCATGTTTTTCCAGGATGTCAGCACAAAACATGTACCGTTGACGGTACAGCGGTGGCGAGAATCGAGGACCCCCCAGTTTACCCTCATCTTCTGTAGCCTGTTTTGACTGTTTGCTGCCCTCATCTTCATCTTTTGAAGAAGATTCTTTCATATATTTCACTGCAATGGTAGATATGTATTGTTCAAAAGTCACATGAAGAACCCAAACTACGTAAATATGAAGTGATCGAACCAAAGTAGCAAATAGCTATCTAACTGTTATCTTGTCAAGTGTCACCTATCTTGCCTTTCTTTCTTGTTCTTCCACCGCTTTGAGTACTTCTTGTTAAATAGTTCATTTGACATCAGTCAATTATTTATGAATATATCAAAAATAGAAATATGATATAAATATGACGATAAAGTTGAACACATTTGTAAATTGAAAATAACAAATTCTAGTGCAAATACATTTATTATAAAAAAAAATCTGCTTCATCTTCATTTATAACATTATTACACGAAGACAATATATACCAAAAGGTGGTCCCAAATATCCAACATACATAAATTATTTTCAAGAGTCTTTTACTCTTTAAAGGAAAAATCAACCCCTTTTACAGCTCACTTTTCGTCTTGAAAATAATTTCTGTAGTATTTTATGTTTTCTCCACCTTTACGTTACATTGGAGGGGGCCTAACTGGCTGAAACGGTTAGCGCACCATGACCCAGGAGCCTCTCACCAATGCGGCTGCTATGAGTTCATATCCAGCTCAAGCTGGCTCCACTTCCAGTCGTATGTGGGAAAGTCTGAGAGCTTCCTGCAGATGGTCATGTGTTTAACTCAGGCTCTAGCAGAATTTTCCTTACAATGTTCCTGGCTGATGTCGTATAAGTGAAATATTCTTGAGTACGGTGTAAAACACCAATTAAATAAAGAAATTTAAATTATATCGGTGGTGGCTGAACCTTTAGTAGCTTGAGTAAAGAGTCGTCTTTCACAATCCATTTCCACAGTTTCCACAATCCATTTTTGGTAGTTTTTTAGTTTTCCTTACCATGTGCATCACCCTGCCCTTTCTCTTCACCTGCCTCACTCATAACAGCAAAATCTTCTGAAATACCATTGATACACAAATAGAAAAAAAATAATTCAATAATAATATAATTGGAAATTTACCAGGTCGTTGGCAGTGAAGGACATTCTTGTGAGGTCAGAGATCAGAATTAATAAATACAATCAATTGGTCAACAGAATATAAAAGTGACTGAAGTTGAATGCTGCACTCAATAATTTAGTCCTCATACGAGAGTCGGATTTATGGACAACTGATTTATTTATTTTTTTGGTGTTTACACCATCCTTAAGAACATTACACTTATATGATGACAACCAGCATTTTGGTGGGAGAAAACCGGCCAGAACCTAGGGGAAGCTCACGACCATCCGCAAGTTGCTGACCGACCTTCCCATTTACGGCTGGAGTGGAAGCCAGCATGATCGAGCTGGACTATGGACAAATGAATGATTATGGCTTAATGCCACAACAGTAATATTTCAGCCATAGCGTAGTGGGATTAATGAATTAATGGATGAAGGAAACCGGACTGACCCCTTCACCATTAATACCACACACCTACATGTAGTTTTGCCCCTAAAATATCAATATCAAAATGTACACAGCTAGAACTTATAAAGTGCACGTAATGCATTCTTCTGGGTCTAGGAATAAACTTAAGAAGAAGAAGAGGAAGAGCTTAGTTGTAACGTCCAATAGCCACATTGGCACTCCATGCTGCGCGCTACTACATTTGCCACAACTGAGCAGCCAGAGTCAAATTAGCAGCACCCAGTTGTGGACAGCAGCCTTTGAAGTTTGTGAATGCAGCTGCTTTCTATGGCCATTAAAATGGCAACATTTCAAAGTAACACTTTCTACCTGACATTTTCAGGTTTTCTATTGTGTTTACTACAAGTTAATGCAAATGGGAAGATGATTTTCATGGAAAAATCTCAGTGAAACTGATATTATATGTTGTAAATATACCACCAAAAGGTTAAAGCACAGGTCATGAAGTGAAGACGACCACCCAGCTTCAGCCTACTGACAGATCAACACTTCGACTAAAAAGGCGGCCAGCTGTGTGGCTTATGCACCAAACTAAACCGAGTTGGAACTGGAGCCCTTTGTACAAAGTCATATTGAATAGGCAATCAAAAAGGCTGTCCTCTTAAGACTATGTTATTCTTTACCATGCACTTGTTAGAAAATATGGCTGCTTTGGACACATGCTTAGCAAGGATTATCTATGATCTCACAAAATGGGGTAATCTCCATAGGCAGAGCGACACGTAGTATTTCTTGTTTCATTTTCGATTTCCCACCCAGGGGGGGATAAGTTTGAGGCTCACTAATGAGCACATAACTCTTTCAAGTCAAAACACGTGTATTTTTCGCGCAGACAGAATGGATCACAAGAAGCGAAACTTACATTTTATAAATACAGCTGGAGTCGCAGAGCATAATAATTTTGACAGTCCCTTGGCCGTAGATTAAGCGCACAAAATAGTGCCTATTTGTAGCAAAAGATACATTCAAGTTAGGGAAAATAAATTGAAAATGCAAGCTGTAGATCGCCCCGTCTTCCTTCAGCGTCGTCGTCTCTTCTCAGCGCCCCCTGTCGGGTGACGGAGGCTTCCACAGGTGATCTGAACCATTGCCATCGCTATTTGGTGATAGAATGCGAGCTAGACGACGATTAGTTTGAAGAAATAAAATGTACTGGATAAAGCTTGGTTTGCCTATCAAACAAGAGTGATAACATTCGTCTGTTTGGAACCAGTAAAAATGAATGTTAAAGCTAACAAGCACCGCCGGGAATGTCGATGCGGGTAAATTAACCTCTGCTGCCGGTACCAAATGGAGTTAAATTCCTGGGCAGTGACATTTTTACCGTCCTTAAATTCATGTGAGTATGATAAAAACAAGACTGGGTTACCGTTAACTGGTGTTAACAGCTAGTTTGACGTCAGCAAAATATATGTGAGAAAGACTACAGGCGAAAATAAAGCTGTGTCGCTTTTCACAATTTCAGGTCAGCGTGTCAACAACGGGCTCGCTT
Source organism: Liolophura sinensis (assembly GCF_032854445.1). Classification (NCBI taxonomy): domain Eukaryota; kingdom Metazoa; phylum Mollusca; class Polyplacophora; order Chitonida; family Chitonidae; genus Liolophura; species Liolophura sinensis. Next base: position 9,320,113 of record NC_088307.1, read on the forward strand.
AGCAGAGTTTCTTGACCTGAGATTTTGACCTGAATCTCAAAGCATCTCTGCATGTGCGAGTATCTAACACTGTCCGTGGTTATCGTTCATGAACATACGTCAAACTGATTTTATCTCAACATGTGATTTTGTACATGTTGGGATACAGATAGCCGAAGAAGAAGAAAAGCCTTCACTTCAAAAGTGCGTTAAAATTGTGAGTTACATGTACGCCTTAACAATTTTATTTTAATGCTGTGGTTGGAGTGGAAATTTCATGACTAAATTATAGGCCTATCAAGTATCATTTATGTTCAAGTCTAAGTACGGAAATAATGCTACAAGTTTGGACTCAAGCCTACTGTAAGACCTCCATGGTATCCTGGGTCCTGCCTTTTTTTCAAGACAACCACATATCCTCGTGTCGATCCAACGGGCGCGCCAGGCCATATTTTAGAGCCACTGAATCGTTACGGTGGGGGGCGGGGGGGTGGAATTGGTTTTCCATATTTCTGGAGAGCATTCATTTTTATACGTAATTCTGCCCCAAGGTTAAAGGCCATTAAGCCGGTCTAGGCAGCGGAAGCTTTGGGATGTGTACTACAGTTTTTGATGAAAAGTGGTACGGCCTTGACCATGTCTTCCTACCTTACCACTGATTTTCTTGCAAATCTATTTTCTAAATTCTAAATATAAATTCTTCAGGTTAAAATGCTTGAGTGAGTATATATGCTGGGAAAGCTAATTAAGCAGTCTTTCATGAAGCTAAATTGTTTATTAGAGATTTGTTAATTTTATTTCCTGCCACCAGTGCTTTTACTCAAATTGTTGCTTTTACCTGTAATTAACACTGTTATTCATGTAATCCCTGATAGCTAGACAATAAGTTCAAATGTCATTCAAATGTCAACTCAACATACTAATTAATGAGCACAATTCTTTGATCTGCTTTAATCCTGGCAAACATGTACATACAAGTCCTGACTTTCTTAAACGGCACCCCAGCTCACCTCCCCTCCTCACAACCCTGTGTGTTAAAGCCAGAATGGTTCGTGGTCAGTGAAGCATGAACTGACAGTTGTTATTCACATTACAGTGAAGTGGTTGCCAAGGCTGTTAAGGAATTCAGTTTGCAAACACTCTCTCACTTTGTAGGTACATGTGGGTTAAATATGCAATGACCCGGCTGTTGTTGTTGTTGGATTTGGCATTGTAAAATGGAACATGTTGTGATATAGGTCTATTATATCTTGTGGCACAATTTATCATGTGTCCTGATTTCACCAATGCCATTAGTACGCAGAGTTGACGTGATGACTGATGAGGCGGTACAACGATATATGGTGAGGATTTACCATTAATTTTGTGAATGATTAATTTTGTACCGGCTCCGTACTGGGCTTATAGTTTCATAAAGATGTCGTACGTGTACGATAATTGCACATATAGGACAACGGTGCGGTAATAATGATGTACAAAACATCGTACGACAAATGTACAATAAAAAAATGTTGTGCGCTGCTTGGTGAATCTGACCCCGTGCCCATGAAAGGTATGCTATTGAGAGCCAGATTTACCGAGTTGATTATGTGTTAGCTACAACAAGCAGCTCTGTGAGTCTATCTGTTGTTAGGTCTATCTGCCCAGGTCAATCGGTCAAATTTTTTGATATCCTCTCTCTAAACATGGATTCTAGCACAGCGCAATGACCCAGGAGCCTCCCACCAGTGCTGTCGCTGTGAGTTTAAGTCCAGCTCATGCTGGCTTCCTCTCCGGCCGTACATGGGAAGGTTTTCGAGCAACCTGCGGATGGTCGTGGGCTGCCCCCGGGCTCTCCCTGTTTTCCTCCCACCATAATGCTAGCCGCCGTCGTATAAGTGAAATATTCTTGAGTACGGCGTAAAACACCAATCAAATAAATAAATAAACATGGATTGTTCACTTGAGGCACCCTGTGGGACGGGGAGGGGTGGGGGAATGTTATGATGTCATACTAGCTATCGCAAATTTGCATTTTATATTCAGTTCAGTTCGTTCAGGTGAATTACTTTTAGAGACGTAAAATTTAGCCCACAAAAGTGCATTTGTAGACACAAATAAATGTCATGTACAAAATATTATTTTTGGTGCTCAGACTTCCAGTTTTCCCATAGAATATCATCCTATGTTCCAAATAAGTGTGTGTAAAACTGTGTATAAAATACACAACTCCATGTCCCAATGGATAAAACCCTAAGGTAGTGATTTCAGTGTCTCTTGATAATGAATTTTAGGAGCTTTTGTGAAGGTAATCAATTTAAGTGTGCCATTTAGAGAGTTTTAGAATACTGTATTTCACCTAAAGTTTGGCCTGTAAAAGTGCACTTTCAGCAGAACATGAAGGTCTTATACAATTACACATTTGATGCGAACACGTGAAGAGAAATTAGTCAAACTGCACAAAAACTCAAAAGTGGTCTTCTCAAGGTGGATGAAATAATCAGAATAAAGCAAGATGTGTCACTTGAAAGAAGCTTGAAAGGTGAATTAATTGCCTTTCAGTCACTATAAAACAAGACTAAGCTTGAGTTCAATCCCAGCTCTGGCAGGGAATTGTCTGCATTCCGCTGCACGCATTGTTCTTTGGACCTGTCACCTTGGTGGCAATAAGTACATGGTCGAGGGTGCTCTTTTTGTGTCGAGACCTACTCTACATGAAGTTACGTGATGGGGATCACTTGATTTACATCAAACTGGAATATGTCACGGTCTGCCAAAAGTTGATGAGTTTCTACGTACTCCGGGCATTCCAGTTTCCTCCACCCATGGAACTGGCTGCCGGCATACAAGTGAAAACTTCTTGAGTATGGAGTTAAACAACACAGAAATAAATAGATAAATAAATAATAGGGCCTTGTGACCTGCACTGATTGTTTATAGTATTAGCTCACATAATTGAGCTCTATTTTTTGGTCCATAAATCTAGATCAAACAGAATTCTAGATCATAAATCATGAACAAACAGAATTCTGGTCCATAAATCAAGAACAAACAAAATTCTGGGCCATAAATCAAGGACAAACAGAATTCTGGGTCATAAATCAAGAACAAACAGAATTCTGCTCCATAAATCTAGAACATACATTACAGATTTCTAGGCCACAAATCTAGAACCAACAGAATTCTGGGCCATCAATCAAGAACAAACAAAATTCTGGGCCATAAATCAAGAACAAACAGAATTCTGAGCCATAAATCAGGGACAAAAAGAATTCTGGGCCATAAATCTAGAACATACAAATAGAATCCTGGGCCATAAATCTAGAACATACAAACAGAATTCTGGGCCATAAATCTAGAACATAGAGAATTCTGTTCCATAAATCTAGAACGTACATTACAGATTTCTTGGCCACAAATCTAGAACAAACAGAATTCTTGGCCATAAATCTAGAACATGCAGAATTCTAGGCCATAAATTTAGAATATACATTACAGAATTCTAGTCCATAAATCTATAACATACAGAATTCAATTGTTCTATTAAATTGGTTTATGGTTACTCTGAAATGCATTTGAAACATTGAATTCTATTGTAGGGCTTTTTCTGAGCATATATTGTGACCAGTGATGTCACATCAGGTTTTTGCTTACTAAAGTAGACAAACAGCTAGACTTCTGCATTAAAAATGCATACAACTTCAACCAGAGCAATGAATGTATTTGACTGGCCAAAAATATGGATGTCAAGACATTATTCCTCGCTGGGTCCCAACAGACCAGTATAGAATCCATTTTAAACATATTTATATGCGTTGGGAAAAGTCGAAAAAGAAGAACTCAAACTATTTTCCTCGACAATGTTTACTTGTCTTTCATCTGACCTACACTTCATTTTAGTGTTTTCTTTGTGTTTAATATTTGAACCCCTGGATGTTAAAAATGTTGGAGTGTCTGCCAGTAGTATTGTCAGACAGGCCCAGTCTGTGTATTATTTACCAACTTGGTATTTCTAACAAGAAACGGCTCCCCTGTTTCTGATATTTATTGTCCCTTGGCAAACAAGAAATTATTCATGCTTTTTGCATTGTTTGAGAAATGTTTCCAGACGTGGGGCAGTAAGTTTTAAGTTACATCTTGTAGGCAGGCTTTATGTAGGTTGCAGTGCTACCTCCAGAAATGGTTATTTGGGTCTGTAGCATTTCTGGTGTCAACACGCAGTCGAAATCTTCCTTGCCACACAAGGTACAGATATCTCATAGGCAAGAGAATGGTTCCATATCCTGTCACTTCTGAGTTCCAAAAGGACTTTCTGTTTGAGGTTTGGGTGCTGTTTTTTTTTTCAGTTTTTCTCAAAAACACAGCCTTTTGATGGAAAAAGGCTCAAGGTGTTTCTGAACTGAGCTATTGTACATTTTGAGAGAAAAAAAGAAATATGCATGTTTGAAGTTGCTTCAAAGTTTATTTGGTGTGGGAAAATGAGCAGGGTTTGTACAGCATTAAAAGCCATAACCAAGCATTTAGGTGTGAGTTTTAAATATATACAAAGCTGTTCGAGCACTTCTCACGGCAGGTGATCTGATCCAGGTCATGAGGATTAGCCACGCCACAGGAAACAAAAGAGGATTAAAGCCACCCATGATGATACCTCTTTGACGTGCTTGAACAATTTTGGCCATATTATGTCTTTTAAGATATTAAGATTTGTTTTTAAGTGTTCTCTTAAATACACGAAAACTAACACCCGTGAGCATATTTTTGGAGAAAATCAGCGGAAATAAATTCCCGCTAATAATAAGTACTTTACAGTATCTGTTATAAACACATTTTCCATCAGTTGAACGGGGAATTGATTGGTGTTTAACGCTCTCTGCACAAGCATTTTTCACTCATTCGACAGTAGTCGGGTTTATGGGTGCAGGAAACACCATCAATCTTACCCAGGTACCTGATAAAACCTCGTGACTTGAACGTGGAACCAAAACAGCGAGAGCTGGATTTGAACCTGTGACCTCTTGGATTAAGGGCTTGACAGTTGCAGTAACCAAGCACTTTAACCATCTTGGTTCATCCTGCCTCAGTTAATTCATCAGTTCGTATAAACACTGTAACTGGAAATTTAGAAATTTGTTTCTTCGCCTGACAGCTCACCATGGCAGAGAAGAGAAAGCTGCGTAAAACAAGCGCCTGGCAGCGCCTGAAGAAGCGCTGGAACAGGAAGGGCATTGTGGAGATTGACGTAGGCCACCCCAGCTATAATGAGCTGTGCTGCATACGACAAGGGATACGGGAGGTGCTCCTCAACTATCCTCAGCTTGGTCCACAGGTTTGTATTATCTCACATTTATTAGTAAAACCAGTTGTTTTGGTTGGTCCGTATCTTGTGGTCTGTTTTGATTGGCCACTTCGTGCTCAGGAAATAACGTACATTAAAATTAATGAACAAACGGTATAAGTGATTTTCATGTTGCTGATTTTTTCTGATTCAAAGAACATTGTGTTATGAGGTATGTTTCAAATGTAGGATGATATCAGGAAAGCTTCACCACCGAAAATAATAGTTTATGACATTTGTTGTACTCTGAAAGGTAATCTTGGAGTGAAATGTTAGGCGATTTACATGCAGATTTTTCAAAAATAATAACATTTAAGCCTCCAGATCAGGTGAGGTGGAAAAACATGCTTAGGCCACGCCAGTTCTATTTTGCGTTTTAGTGGCAAGCCCACACTGAAATGTCCAAAAACCAGAATAAAAATAAAATTGAAAATCTGCCTTTTTATTGTGTATGACCTGGGTCTTTTTTGGATTTTCTGGTATTTTAAGGTTTCTGATCCAGTAGACATGCCTTCAGTGGGGAATATTGCTTGGACAGTCCACAGTTTCCCAAAAATGAGATCGTTTATCCGGTTTATTTTCATTATTATAACCTTCTCTAATATTGAAAAAAATTCATTCTGTCCGAAAACCAGAAATATAAATTGGAGTGGCCTTACATGTATACATGTATGAAATGAACACTGAAGAAATTCGAGGTCCTATGTATTGTTACAGAGTCTGGTGAATAATATTTCAGGATGAGTTGAGGACAGAAGACTATGACCACGTTTTGGAGAAGACAATGGTGATAAATAGGAAGGTATATGTGAAATTCTATCAGCTACATTAAGAAATGGACTGTGCTACAACTAGACTGTATACCATGCAGGGCATAATCTATCTTTGCCATAGCACAACACCTTTGTTTCCTGTGGTGTCTTGCATGATTGGGAATTGATTTCCCGAAATATCCTCTTTTCAGATATGTGCAATTCACTTTTACTGTTTGAACAGTGGGTCTAACATGTCTAAGGTATAATATAAGAATTGAATATTGATTTGTCTAAGTTCGGTTAACTTTAATGTGCATTCGCCAATTTCTTATGAAATTTAAGGTAATGGGAATATTTGACTAAGCCTAAGTTCCAGTTAACTGTAAAGTACGTGGGAAGGTCTGTCAGCAACCTCCCGATGGTCGTGGGTTTCCCCGTGGCTCTGACCGGTTTTCTCCCACCATAATTGTCTCCTCCGTCGTATATGTGAAATATTCTTGAGTACAGCACAAAATACCAATGAAATAAATAAATAAATAACTCTAAAGTACACTTAAAAAAACTTATAGCCCCTGATACATGTTTTTTCACAAAATTTACCGTTTTGCATTAAAATGAAATCACTTTTGAGCCCACTGACCCTTTCCCCAAAACCGTGGATTATGCCCTGGTATATGAAATATAGTTTCATGTATGACTATACATGTAAGGCATTTGTTTTGCTCGATCCTGCCCGTTCAGTTCATCTTGAAGGCAAAGAACACACTAGCATGAAGTACATGTCAGATGAAAGGCCAATAAATATTGTCCAGGAAAATAGTTTGATTTATTTATTTCGAATATTTTTCAATCTAGTAAAATGCATTTAAAACTTTGGATTTTACTCTGGCCTTCTTTGACTAGAATGAAACCATTAATGTCACTTCAACATTTTGCCGCTTGCTACAGATAGTTCAATCATTCAAGATGAATTCTCATTTAGAGCTACGAATGCATTCAACTTTTGGACCTTGAAACAAACAAGTCAGAAGTATTACTGTGAAGTCACGGACACACTCAGAGTCCTAACTGACCTCCATAGAATGTTTTAAATGCATTTTAGTGAGTTAGAAAAATTTTGGAAAAAAAAATAAATCAAATTATTTTCCTTGATGGTGTGTAATCGGCTTTCATTTGATAAATACTTTATTTTAGTGTTTCCACAAAAGATGTTTTGAAGGTTTGTTTAGAAGGTGGGTTGATTATCTTACCGGACACATTGTAAGTTCGTTCAGTGCATTAGCACTGCAGGAGCCTCCCAACAGTGCGGCCTCTGTGTCAGTTTAAGCTGGCTTCCTGCCTGGGCGTACGTGGGAAGGTCTTCTATTACCCTGCTAATGGTCGTTGGTTTACCCCGGGCTCTGCCATATTTGTGGCGTCGTATTTTTGAGTACGACGTAAAACACCAATCAAATAAATAAATAAATCATTCAGCACAGAAAGTAATATTTTGTGACCTTTATTTGCTTCTAAAAGTCCCCTTTTTGGGGGGTGAGGTGTGTGAAGGAGTGTGTGTGAAGGTGATTAGCAAAATATGGTTAATTGTTAGCTTGATCTTCAATCATAATCGTTCATTCATTAATTCATTCAATCAGTCATTCATTCATTCATTTATTTATTATTTTCATTAGTAGGAAATTTAGGTTGAACCCATGTCATATTTTAAAATAGTGCTCCAAAATGCGGAGCAGTTTTGAATCTGCCTGTCTTGGTCTTTGGCATGTACTCTGACTAAGTTAAGTTGAATTTGACATCTGCTTTTATTTTTCAAAATTATTTGCCCTGTTAATTTTGTTTCTGTCCACTTAAATAATTTCAACATGAATTTATGACTCATTCTCAACAAGGTATGTTGTAGAAATGTAAGTTATAAAATTCTACTTGTGGACGGCAACATAAATCAGCATGAAATGGTGAGCATGATCTTTTAAATCTGCCAATTGGCGTACAAAAAAGAGGGTATGTCTATTTTGTGAATGCTTAGCCCAGGTCCCGATGTGTGTCTTGTTTGTACAGCACTACACGTTCTGCAGTTATGCCAGTGCTGTGTTCGCCACAATGCGCCGAGCAATTGACGTTGACGAAGAACAGTATCAAAAATCCTTGGCCCCGTCCGAGGCTCTTCCATATTTGGAGTTCCACAGCAACTCCCGAAGTGGCCAGAATTTCTACTTGTCGTAAGTGCAGAAACTTTCTTATCAGTCAAACAAATTTTGGAGGAATTGCATGTTTTTTTTGCAAAATTTGTTTTAAAAGAATCATTTTTTTCACCCCAGTCTAATGACTGAGTTTAAAACTTTATTGTTCTAAAGAATGGTGAGATCCTCTTTTGAAATGAAGGTCAGAGGGGTTCTTTTTGTACCGCAATGCCATGCCATTGCAGCTTTTAGTTGTTATAAAAAACAATGGAGTTCACCTCTTGTGAAATGAAAGTAGAAAATTAAAGCTCTATGGTGATGATGAGCTCTGAAACCAGAGGAGATTTATTTTCCATATAGATTGTTATTTTGAGAGATTCTCTTCTTGCATTTGTCCATTGGTGCTCGAGGCTGTGATGGCAATACGTCTTCATTTATTTAATTGTTGTTTTGCGCCGTACTCAAGAACATTTCATTCATACGACGGCAACCAGCATTATGGTGGGTGGAAACCGGGCCCAGCCCAGGGGAAACCCACGACTATCCGCAGGTTGCTGCCAGACTTTCATAATGGCAATAAGAGGGCTATAGTTCTCGTAGAACTTTCAGGTGTTCTTGCATGGAGTTTATTGAGGATCCCTTTACTCTAATTCTTCAACCTTTACAACCACCACTGTGACAATAGTTTAAAATATTGTGAGAGCACTATGGACTGTGGAGAAATAATCTGTATAGTTTTTATCACTTTTTTTTTTGCACCTTTTTGGTGTTATTGTCATAATAATTGAATGCTGCTGAAAAAAGTGCTTTAAATGTCAAAAAGGTTGAAGATTTACAGAACCTGTAACCTCTGACCTTTGAGAAAGTTTGTCAGTTGCTTACCTAAGGGTGATGGTTTATTCTTAGTTCGAAGGGTTCCTCCACTCGTAAAACTCACTGTCATCGTGTATAAAGTAAAATGTTCTTGAGCATCTGTACATTTATTATGATCAAAGAAGTAAATACAGAGGTTTGTGTGTTTCCTTTACAGAACTGACATGCAATATTTCATGTGTGTTTTCCTTTTCAGAACTGACATGCAATATTTCATGTGTGTTTCCTTTTCAGAACTGACATGCAGTATTTCATGTGTGTTTCCCTTTCAGAACTGACATGCAATATTTCATGTTTATTTCTTTTTCAGAACTGACATGCAGTATTTCCTCAAGGACTGACCACAAAGAAGCCAGTCAGGTTTTTTCTGAGTATTCTCAAGTAAGTAATTATACCGTTCACTTTCCTGTTCACGTTGATGTTCAGATTCATTGAGCATTCATTACTGACACCATTCTGTTCCACAATGACACCATGGATTAAGCTGGTGTCCAGAAAATTGTGCTTCATTTTTGAAGGTCTAATAAACGTGGGAAACATTTGCATAATTCTGTACAAGAGGACAAGAAGCCAACAGTGACATGATTCTGTTACATGGAGAGAACAAGCCATCAGTGACATGGTTCTGTACAAAGAGGCAACAAGATGCATGTAACATTGACATAATTCTGTTACAAAGAGGCAAACAAGCCAACAGTGAGATGATTCTGTTACATGGAGACAACAAGGCAACATTGACATAATTTTCCTTACATAAGCCAAGACAACATTTCATAATTCTGTTACAAGATGAATTTATTGGTGTTTTACGCCGTACTCAAGAGTATTTCACTTGCACAAGGGCAGCCAGAAGTATCATGGGGAGAAAACCAGGAAGAGCTTGGTAGAAACCTCAGATAGAAAGCCTGCATGAGCTGGATTTGAACTCACAGTGACTGCATTGGTGGGAGGCTCCAGGGTCATTGCGCTGCACTGGCATGCTAACCCCATCGGCCTAAAGGAACGTTGAACTTCATTGAGTAGCTTTATAAGCATGGCAACATTGACTAATTGATAGAAGCACTACATTACAAAATATGGCAACATTGACTAATTGATTGTAGCACAACATTATAAAACATGGCAACATTGACTGTTTGCTGCACTACATTAAAAAAATGTCAACATTGATTGATTGTAGCACTACATTATACAACAGGGCAGCATTGACTAATTGATTATAAGCACTACATTATAAAACATGCGACATTGACTGATTGATCGTAAGCACTACATTATAAAACATGTCAACATTGACTAATTGATTGTTATGACTACATTATAAAACATGTCAACATTGACTAATTGGTTGTTAGCACTACATTACAAAACATGGCAACATTGACTAATTGATTATAAGCGTTACATTATAAAACATGCTGCATTGACTGATTGATTGTAAGCACTACATTATAAAACAGGGCAACATTGTCTAATTGATTGTTATCACAAACATTATAAAACATGGCAACATTGACTGATTGATTGTAGCACTACATTATAAAACATGGCAACATTAACTGATGGTAGCACTACATTATAAAACATGGCAACTACAGCTGATTGGAGCACTACATTATAAAACATGGCAAGTACAACTAATTGATTTTTTAGCACCACATTATAAAACATGGCAACATTGACACTGGTAACAGTGTAGTTGTTGCAGTGTCTAGAACATTAATTGAGGGTAGAACTATTTTATGAAACATAGCAACATGGACACTGTGGTAGCTTCGTTAAGACAACACTTTGATTTGTGGGAATATTTAAATTTAAATATTGATGTTGATTATTGATTAATATTGATGCATTAAAACCCTTATTATTCATTCATTGTATTAAAATGGTAACAATAATATATCAGGCGGCACTATAAACTTGACCTAATTTGTTGATAGCTGATTTGACATCACCCCACCTTCCAGGTTTACAGGGGACATGTTTCATGTTTTCCTTTCAGGCAGTACTTGGCCCATTTCCAAACCAATCCACACTCACTGCTTGTGAAGTTTCTGGGTCTGTACTCTATAAAGATGTCAGGTAGAAAGCAGGTAAATTGACCTCATGTTTCCCTACATAATTTATTTACATATTTGTTTATTTATTTATTTCATTGGTGTAAATGTCGTTTGTGGGTGGGGGAAGTTAGTGCCAGGAATAAACCATCATGTGTTGCCCAAGTACACGAGGAATTTCTAAAGTTTGTTGACTGATATTTTCCTGAAACTATAGTGACTGAAATAAACATGACGGTCCTAGAAAGCCATAAAAATTCAAAGCCATCATCGATTTGATTGGTGGTTTTGCGCTGTTCTTAAGAATATTTCACTTATATGACGGCGGCCAGCATTATGGTGGGAGGGAAACCGGGCAGAGTCCGCGGGGAAACCCACGATCATCCGCAGGTGCTGGAAGACCTTCCCATGAAGCCATCATGGGCCAGGCTACCTGTTAAGGTGTACAGCTGCATCTTGGCATAACTTTATAGAGCTACATGTAAAAAGGCCCTTCAGTGTCACTGAAACTTCCTGAGTGAGTCATGACTTGTTTTTTTTGGGTTTTTCTATACTAGCCAATGATACGCTCGTTTTTCTTTTTCAGAAATATTTCCTGGTAATGCAGAGCATATTTTTTCCAAGCGACAGGATTGAAGACAAGTTTGATATTAAAGGATGCTCTGCTGGGCGCTATCAAAAGGTAAACTGGAAGGATCTCTCAGAGCATATATCTCTGATGTAGAAATTTTCCCTCTACATACTATAGAGTAAAGGACAATAAATAAAGGGGCATAACTCCTCCTTCTGTCCTCTGTGCCAGTGATGAAGAATGGCTCAAAAATATCCTAGCGTAACGTGGTCTTGATCCAGATAACTACCAGTATTTAAAGTAAAAGAAACTAAAAGATGTAGTAATATTCATAAGGAAAACAACTGAAAACTGTGAATAAAAATATTGTCATTTATCTCTTTTTGATGTTTTGAGGACGTTTTAAAGAATTTTATGGTGGGCCTTATTTGGCCACAATGACAGTGTTCAGGAACTCTGACGTCACATCCCCTTTTTTTTCCCATACGCTTACCAGAAGAAAGGGATTATTGAGAACATTATTTCAGGAATCTTTTACTTCATGTAGAAAAAGATCTATGTTATGTTTACCATTGGAAAAACTTCTCGTGATGCAAGAGTTCCTAAACACTTGTGGTATGTTCCATAAACCCCATTATAGAATTCATATGTTTGAATGCCTTTAACTCTCTTCAAAGAAACCTAAAAGAAAAAGTGAAGCAAGTTTTAAGTGGTTTTTCTAGCATTGCCTATTTCAGTTTTCAGCTGTCATTTCCTTTATTATATTGATTTGCCTTTTAGCTTCAGGTCAACCTGTTCATCAATTTAATGCATAGCATTTTTCATTTAGTGTAATACATTTGCCTTTTCCAAAAATTTCTTTGAGGAATTGAAGCCAGCAATCAGCTATTTAAGTCATCTTTCTGATCTGATGTTTAAATTTTTTTAGCCCAGTCCTCCAGGTTCTACCCACATGGCTGTACTCAAGGATCAGAATTTCTGGAAAGAGTCCATCGATCTAGGTTTGTATTTTTCATTTTCATTTAACATTGTACTCTATTGGACTTTATTAGAAAAGCACAAAATAAACTAATGAACAAACATGAGATTATAAGGCTTTGTCTTCCTTTTAGGTCAGCAAAATAAATTAATCTATATTAACCATTAATCATGTGATGGTGATTTTTTTCCCCCCACAGGTCCACAAGGAGATTGGTTCCTGCAGACTCTGGAGAATGACTCTAACTTCCTGTCTGACCTGGGTGTCATAGATTACAGCCTTCTGATTGGTCGACAGCACCTTAGACAGGACGAGAGACGAGAGAGTATCAGTAATCTTGTGTGCCGTGTGCAAAAGTAGGACCTTCAGTAATTCTGTGCTGTTCAAATAAACTAGGAGATATTCTGTATGAAATATTATTCAGTATTTTCATCAAAGGGGCTGTCCTATGGAATTTTTTTGCCAAAAATTTCTGGGACAGCCTCTTTGTTGGCAAGAAAAGGTGATTTTGGGCAAAAATCCATGTTCACTAATCAGATCAAATTTTCTGTATTTACCAAGAAAAACACAAGTTTTATGTTTCATTAAATATCAAACTAGTATCTGTAGCATTTATAGTGTTAAAATGATTCCATAGTTTGAAAAAGTTAATGCAATTGGCTTTATGAATTTTAGAAACGTTATTATCCATTTAGATCGCTAAAATTGGCTGACATTTTGTGAAAGGTAATTGTTTGGGCTATTGTAAATTATAGAAAAAACTGGATTGGTGTATCTTGTGTCATCAGAGTACATCAGCTGTATGGTTAGTACAGACCATAGAATTCAAACCTTTGAAATGCATTTAGCTCTGTAGAAATACAAAAAAAAAAAACACCGACAAATTTGTTGTTACAGGTAGTTTTCACCTGTCTGTCCAGGGAATCATACTTTATTTTTTAGCTTTCTTTCTCTTGAAGAGAGATAATCCTGAGTATGTGACAAGAGTGTCAGGGACTGTGTACTTTGGTTTAGTCAAATCTCTACGTAGCCAAATATGGATACAGTATTATGATGGCTCTAATTCCGCAACCTTTGTGCATATAAAAGGGCAACTTTCAGTGCAATTTATACACATTTTAATTTGATTTCTGAGACAAAACTATATCGGTTGGATTGGCAATTGTCTGGGCTTCACAAAAAGTATAAGTTTATAAGTGAACACAACATAATGCCTTCAGAATATGCTTGAATAAACATCTTGCAAACATGCGAAGAATTGGAGTATATCAGACACAGTCATAAGTTTTGATGTATTCACGAGAGAATCTCGTGAAATGTTTGACTATTTCAACTAAAATGTCTGTAGCCTAGTCTGTGTAGATCTGTTAAACTGTGCTTTAATTTTTTATTTATTAATGTGGTTCACCAACCTTTTACAAAGGGAAGCAAATCTTGTAAGTAAATCTTGTAAAACATCAATTAGATAAATGGGGTCCGAAAACCCTGTGCAAAGGGAAGCAAATCTTGTAAATGATAAAACAGCAGTGCCCTCTATCTATTTGAATAACAATGTCAACTTAGATTATTACTGGTGTTGGTATTGAAATCAGTGGTATTGTTATTTAAGTAGGTAGAGGGCACTGCTGTTTTATCATTTACAAGATTTGCTTCCCTTTGCACAGGGTTTTCGGACCCCATTTATCTAATTGATGTCTTACACCGTACACAAGATTATGTCACTTATACGACGGCAGCCAGCATTATGGTGGGCGGAAAGCAATGATTCTCAGAAGGCTGGTGACAGACCTTCCCACGGATGAATTTTGCTTTGACTGCATGTTCCAGGAGCCGATATTTCGATACCCTTAATTGCCATCACATATATCTTACAGCATGAATATATTCTTTTGTGATCAGAATTTGTTGTTTTCATATGACAGTTAAAGATTTAAAATTCGAATTTTTTCATTTCCCAGGTCGCTCCATGATCCCACAACTGGTCAAACGGAGGCATTAGACACAGTAACAGATGTGTTAAAGGTGGGAGAGAAGAGCTACGTGAGAAGGGAGACTACTCTGGACAGTTTACCGTGCTCTTTGGAAGACCTAGATGAAAGCAGATCAGACAGTGTTTTTGCTAACCTTTCAAGCATAAGCCAGTCAAATGAGGCTGGGAGTAAGGGTGGACATAATAAAGGGTGGACATCAACCAATGAAAAGTCTTTATCAGTACCACCCGTGACAAAAACAATACATGGTAAGAAAGACATGAAGTCTGGCAAAGCTGCGTGGAATGGGACTGAAGACAAAGAGCGTGTCCGGCCTCGATCCACGTTGGTGTCGCTAACAAACAGCGATTATGTGGATGAGCAGGAAGGTGGGGCAACGCGCCGGCTACTGCCCAACTGTAAAAACTCCCTGCACATCATAGATGGGCCCCAATTTCGCTACTTTGTGGGAATAATTGACTTCCTCACAGTGTACGGACTTTGTCAGAAACTTGACTCCTTCCGAAAGAACATTAAATACTCGTGCGGAGACCACTCAACAATACCGCCTGTCCCTTACGCCCAGAGATTTCAACAATTCATTCGGGAAAGGACAAACTAAATTTAACAGTCATCACAGGAGAGGATATTCCAGCGGCCATTATTTAGGAATTCACAGACATTAAAGAAATAGAAATTGTCACGTGCATCTCGAGTTAAATGTGTAAAATCAGACAACATTTCAGGAATTGTGGACCAAAACTTTGATATTCCAGTGGGCATTATTTAGGAACTCACAGACATTAAAGAAATAGAAATTGTCATGTGCATCTCGAGTTAAATGTGTAAAATTAGACAACATTTCAGGAATTGTGGATGAAAACTTTGATATTCCAGTGGGCATTATTTAGGAATTCGCAGGCATTAAAGAAATAGAAATTGTCATGTGCATCTCGAGTTAAATGTGTAAAATTAGACAACATTTCAGGAATTGTGGACCAAAACTTTGATATTCCAGTGGGCATTATTTAGGAATTCACAGACATTAAAGAAATAGAAATTGTCATGTGCATCTCGAGTTAAATGTGTAAAATTAGACAACATTTCAGGAATTGTGGACCAAAACTTTGATATTCCAGTGGGCATTATTTAGGAATTCGCAGACATTAAAGAAATAGAAATTGTCATGTGCATCTCGAGTTAAATGTGTAAAATTAGACAACATTTCAGGAATTGTGGACCAAAACTTTGATATTCCAGTGGGCATTATTTAGGAATTCGCAGGCATTAAAGAAATAGAAATTGTCATGTGCATCTCGAGTTAAATGTGTAAAATTAGACAACATTTCAGGAATTGTGGACCAAAACTTTGATATTCCAGCGGCCATTATTTAGGAATTCACAGACATTAAAGAAATAGAAATTGTCATGTGCATCTCGAGTTAAATGTGTAAAATTAGACAACATTTCAGGAATTGTGGATGAAAACTTTGATATTCCAGCGGCCATTATTTAGGAATTCGCAGGCATTAAAGAAATAGAAATTGTCACGTGCATCTCGAGTTAAATGTGTAAAATTAGACAACATTTCAGGAATTGTGGACCAAAACTTTGATATTCCAGCGGCCATTATTTAGGAATTCACAGACATTAAAGAAATAGAAATTGTCATGTGCATCTCGAGTTAAATGTGTAAAATTAGACAACATTTCAGGAACTGTGGACCAAAACTTTGATATTCCAGTGGGCATTATTTAGGAATTCACAGACATTAAAGAAATAGAAATTGTCATGTGCATCTCGAGTTAAATGTGTAAAATTAGACAACATTTCAGGAATTGTGGACCAAAACTTTGATATTCCAGTGGGCATTATTTAGGAATTCACAGACATTAAAGAAATAGAAATTGTCATGTGCATCTCGAGTTAAATGTGTAAAATTAGACAACATTTCAGGAATTGTGGACCAAAACTTTGATATTCCAGTGGGCATTATTTAGGAATTCACAGACATTAAAGAAATAGAAATTGTCATGTGCATCTCGAGTTAAATGTGTAAAATTAGACAACATTTCAGGAATTGTGGACCAAAACTTTGATATTCCAGTGGGCATTATTTAGGAATTCGCAGGCATTAAAGAAATAGAAATTGTCATGTGCATCTCGAGTTAAATGTGTAAAATTAGACAACATTTCAGGAATTGTGGACCAAAACTTTGATATTCCAGCGGCCATTATTTAGGAATTCACAGACATTAAAGAAATAGAAATTGTCATGTGCATCTCGAGTTAAATGTGTAAAATTAGACAACATTTCAGGAATTGTGGATGAAAACTTTGATATTCCAGCGGCCATTATTTAGGAATTCGCAGGCATTAAAGAAATAGAAATTGTCACGTGCATCTCGAGTTAAATGTGTAAAATTAGACAACATTTCAGGAATTGTGGACCAAAACTTTGATATTCCAGCGGCCATTATTTAGGAATTCACAGACATTAAAGAAATAGAAATTGTCATGTGCATCTCGAGTTAAATGTGTAAAATTAGACAACATTTCAGGAATTGTGGACCAAAACTTTGACATAGACATGGCTTGCTTGGGGTTTATTGATACTTAATAGTATAATATTCTAGACATTACCAGACATGGCATCTCACCCAGTCACAGTATGCTTACCTCATAAAAGACACTAACATCAGTCAGAGTGTATGGACACCATACATGACACCCACCGCCAAGCCACAGTACGCTGACAACAGACATGGAACCCTGCTCTGACACTGGATATTGACAAGAGATAGGACACCCCATCCAGGCACAATATACTGACAAAGGGGACACCACCAGCCACACTTTTTGACACAGGCTGGTACTGTACATGTATTTTAAAGGCTCAAAACTTTTTGACATGGACAGGTACATCTATTTTTAAAAAATCCATACTTTTTGACATGGGCTGGTCGGTGTATTGTAAGGGCTCAAGACTCTTTGACATAAATAGGTATACATGTATTTTAAAGGTTCCATTCTATGACATTGACAGGTACATGTATTTTTAAAGGCTCAGAATACTTTGACACAGACAGGTACATGCATTTTTAAAGGCTCAGAACACTTTGACATAGACAGGTACATGCATTTTTAAAGGCTCAGAATACTTTGACAGACAGGTACATGCATTTTTAAAGGCTCAGAACACTTTGACACAGACAGGTACATGCATTTTCAAAGGCTCAGAACACTTTGACACAGACAGGTACATGCATTTTTGAAGGCTCAGAACGCTTTGACACAGACAGGTACATGCATTTTTGAAGGCTCAGAACGCTTTGACATAGACAGGTACATGCATTTTTAAAGGCTCAGAACACTTTGACATAGACAGGTACATGTATTTTTAAAGGCTCAGAACACTTTGACATAGACAGGTACATGCATTTTTAAAGGCTCAGAACACTTTGACACAGACAGGTACATGCATTTTTGAAGGCTCAGAACGCTTTGACATAGACAGGTACATGCATTTTTGAAGGCTCAGAACGGTTTGACATAGACAGGTACATGCATTTTTAAAGGCTCAGAACGCTTTGACATAGACAGGTACATGCATTTTTAAAGGCTCAGAACACTTTGACATAGACAGGTACATGCATTTTTAAAGGCTCAGAACACTTTGACACAGACAGGTACATGCATTTTTAAAGGCTCAGAACACTTTGACATAGACAGGTACATGCATTTTTAAAGGCTCAGAACACTTTGACATAGACAGGTACATGCATTTTCAAAGGCTCAGAACACTTTGACACAAACAGGTACATGCATTTTTGAAGGCTCAGAACGCTTTGACATAGACAGGTACATGCATTATAAAGTCTTAAGACTCTTTGTTGAGACGTGTACTAATATCTCAGTAATTTTTAGCACATTGATTGGTTCCTTGTACATCAACAGAACCAAGCTTTTCAACACTTCAATTAGTATCATGTATACTAACAACTACCAACATATTGAAATAAAATTTTGAATCATAATATATTTACATATTTTAACAAGTCCAAATTTGTAACTACATTAAAATCATGTTAAACTCAAAGATTGCCCAAATTTGGAATTCGATGGCATTTAACATGAAATTGTCAATTCATCAAGAATGATTTTGTCCAAACAGGGGTAATTGTGTACTGCCTCTCCTTTCACCAGACAACATCTTCTGAATTATTGGCTATGCAAATATTGAGAGAATGTTGAACAGTGACATTAAAATACAATGAAGTATTGTTGGGATTTTAGGTAAAAAAAAAAAACAATTACTGTCAAGATGTAAACCTTTTGAATTTAACAGTGCCATATTCACACTAATGTATTTCTTCATTATTAACATTAAGTGTAGTGAACAGTTTTAAAACTCCCTGAGTAAGGTGGTTAGCTGGTCAGTAGGTCAGACGTCCTGTGTCTTACTATCAATCACACTCTAAGTACATTGTAACTATCTTGACAACATACAGCAGACAAAAAAAAAAGATGGAATAAAAAGTGTAAGTTATTGCACGCCAGAAGTGATATTTTATGAATGGCGTTTGCCTGTACAAATGCAATTTTTTAACAGAATTTACATTTTAGATATGTTAAACTGTGGCAAAGACATCAGGGAGGCATTAATTGTTGTCCTAAAGATGTGATCTCATTAGGTTTTTTCATTCTATCACTGTATGCATCAGCTAAGTTTGGTATTTTTATATTTTGATGTTTATTAATCGTGCACTAAGTGTTCATATGTTGGGGTTAGCTTACAGCCAGTTTGGGTACTGGTACCCAGTGTCACTATTTTACATACTTTGAATGTATGAGGTTGTATGTTGACATGATTAAAAATGTAATCAGCAGTCAAGTCATTTGTTTAAAGTTAAAATTCTCCCACTCTCACCGTTTGTGCATGGACCGTGGTGACAATAGGCCTATCCGAACTGTCAATCAAAAAACATGAACTCAACCAATCATAAGCAGTAGTGTTGCAAACAGGGATATCCCACACATTGTTACAAATGTTCATCTTTCTGTGACGTCATAGCCTCACAGTTGAATGCTTGAATGGAATGGGACGTCAAATGTGTTGGATCTGTCCATTCACAGGGCCCTGCTGACAGTTCATGGGGCCTTGCTGACAATTCATGGAGCCTTGCTGACAATTCATAGGGCCTTGCTGACAATTCAGTGAGCCTTGCTGACAATTCAAGAGGCCTTGCTGACAACTCAAGGGGCCTTGCTGACAATTCAAGGGGCTTTGTTGACGATTCAAGGGACCTAGCTGACAATCCATGAGGCCTTGCTGACAACCCATGAGACCTTGCTGACAATTCATGGAGCCTTGCTGACAATTCAGTGAGCCTTGCTGACAATTCAAGAGGCCTTGCTGACAACTCAAGGGGCCTTGCTGACAATTCAAGGGGCTTTGCTGACGATTCAAGGGACCTGGCTGACAATCCATGAGGCCTTGCTGACAATCCATGGGACCTTGCTGACAATTCATGGAGCCTTGCTGACAATTCAGTGAGCCTTGCTGACAATTCAAGAGGCCTTGCTGACAACCCAAGGGGCTTTGCTGACAATTCAAGGGGCTTTGCTGACAATTCAAGGGGCCTTGCTGACAATTCAAGGGGCCTGGTTGACAATTCAAGGGGCTTTGCTGACAATTCATGGGACCTTGCTGACAATTCAAGGGGCTTTGCTGACAATTCAAGGGACCTTGCTGACAATCCATTGGGCCTTGCTGACAATCCATGGGGCCTTGCTGACAATTCAAGGGGCCTTGCTGACAACTCAAGGGGCTTACTGACAATTCATACGGCCTTGGTGACAAGTCAGAGGGCTTTGCTGATGATTTAATAGATCTGGCTGCTGACAATTCATGGGACCTTGCTGACAATCCAGTGGACCTTGCTGACAATCCATGGGGCCTTGCTGACAATTCATGGGGCCTTGCCGACAATTCAGGGGGCTTTGCTGACAATTCATGAGGCCTTACTGACAATTCATAGGGCCTTGGTGACAAGTCAGAGGGCTTTGCTGATGATTTAATAGATCTGGCTGCTGACAATTCATGGGACCTTGCTGACAATCCAGTGGACCTTGCTGACAATCCATGGGGCCTTGCTGACAATTCATGGGGCCTTGCCGACAATTCAGGGGGCTTTGCTGACAATTCATGAGGCCTTACTGACAATTCATAGGGCCTTGGTGACAAGTCAGAGGGCTTTGCTGATGATTTAATAGATCTTGCTGCTGACAATTCATGGGCCTATTTGATTTATTTATTTATTTGATTGGTGTTTTACGCCGTACTCAAGAATATGTCACTTATACAACGACAACCAGCGTTATGGTGGGAGAAAACCGGGGGAAACACACGACCGTAGGTTGCTGGTAGATCTTCCCACGCACGGCCGGAGAGGAAGCCAGAATGGGCTGGACTTGAACTCACACTGACCACAATGGTGAGAGGCTTCATGGGGCCTTGCACACAATTCTTGGGGCCTTGGTGACAATTCGAGGGGCATTGCTGGCAATTCATGAGGCATTGCTGACCATTCCTGGGACAATGCTGAAAATTCCTTTTGTGCAGCCTTAACACCAGTATGATTTGCATACCTGTACACCACAGGAGGAAAAGTCTGGCGGTAACTTCCCAAAAGTCAGTGGTTTGCCACGGACACTCGGTTTAGCTCCATCCATAAAGTTAACGACCGTTGTATTTTAAAGTGAACATTTCAAAGCACTACGTTCAACATCAAACATTCAACCGTGTGTTAGATGCGCTGGTGATAAGGCGTATTCAACTGTGTGTTAGATGCGCTGTTGATAAGGCGTATTCAACCATGTGTAAAACACATTGGTGATAAGGTACATTCACCCGTGTGTAAGATACGCTGGTGATGAGGCACATTCAATCATATGTAAGATACGCTGGTGATAAGGTACATTCAACTGTGTGTAATATACGCTGATGATAAGGCACATTCAACTGTGTGTAAGATACGCTGGTGATAAGGTACGATCACCTGTGTAGAATACGTTGGTAATAAGGTACATTAAACTGTGTGTAAGATACGCTGGTGATAAGGTAAGTTCACCTGTGTAGAATACGTTGGTAATAAGGTACATTAAACTGTGTGTAAGATACGCTGGTGATTAGGTACATTCAGCTGTGTGTAAGATACGCTGGTGATAAGGTACGTTCACCTGTGTAGAATACGTTGGTAATAAGGTACATTGAACTCTGTGTAAGATACGCTGGTGATAAGGCACCTTCAACTGTGTGTATGATACGCGGGTGGTAAGGTACATTCAACTTTGTGTAAGATACGCTGATGATAAGGTACATTCAGCTGTGTGTAAAATACGCTGGTGATCAGGTAGATTCAGCTGTGTGTAAGATACGCCGGTGATAAGGTACGTTCACCTGTGTAGAATACGTTGGTAATAGGGAACATTAAACTGGTTGTAATATACGCTGGTGATAAGGCACCTTCAAACTGTGTGTAGGATACGCTGGTGTTAAGGTACATTCAACTGTGTGTAAGATACGCTGATGATCAGGTACACTCAGCCCTGTGTACGATACGCTGATGATAAGGCACATCCAACTGCGTGTAAGATACGCTGATGATCAGGTACACTCAGCCCTGTGTACGATACGCTGGTGATAAGGTACATCCAACTGTGTGTAAGATACGATGGTGATAAGGTACTTTCAAACTGTCTGTAAGATACGCTGGTGATAAGGCACATTCAACTTGTGTGATACGCTGGTGAAAGGCACATTCACCCTTGTGTAAGATACGTCAGGGATAAAGTACATTCCACCGTGTGTAAGATACGCTGGTGAAAGGCACATTCACCCTTGTGTAAGATACGTCAGGGATAAAGTACATTCCACCGTGTGTAAGATACGCTGGTGAAAGGCACATTCACCCTTGTGTAAGATACGTCAGGGATAAAGTACATTCCACCGTGTGTAAGATACACTGGTGATAAGGCATTTTCAACTCTGTGTACGATACGTTAGTGATAAGGTACATTCAGCCGTGTGTAAGAGATGTTGGTGATAAGGCACATTTACCCGTGTGAAATATACGCTCAACTGTGCATTCAACTGTGTGCAAGATACAGTGGTGATAAGGTTCATTCAACTGTGTGCAAGATACAGTGGTGATAAGGTTCATTCAACTGTGTGTAATAAACGCTGGGGATAGGGTACATTCAACTGTGTGTAATATACGCTGGTGATAAGGTACATTCAGCTGTGTGTAATATACGCTGGTGATAAGGTACATTCAGCTGTGTGTGAGACACGTTAGTGATATCGTACATTCAACTACCTTGTAAGATACGCTGGTGAAAAGGTACATTCAGCTGTGTGTAAGGCACGCTGTTGATAAGGCACATTCACCTGCATGTATTTAATTTTTAATATTCCTGAGTACGGCGTAAAACACCAAGATATATATATATATATATATATATATATATATATATATATATATATATATATTATATATATATATTATATATCTTGGTGCTTTACGCCGTACTCAGGAATATTTCACTTATATGACGGCGGCCAGCATAATGGTGGGAGGAATCCGGAAGGAATCTAGCATGAGGTGGATCTGAACTTACAGCGACCGCATTGTTGAGAGGCTTCTGGGTCTTTACGCTGCGTTCGCGCACAAATCAACTGAGCAACGGAGGCCCCTCAACCGTGTGTAACTAATGCTGGTGATAAGCCACATTTAACTGTTTGTAAGACACGCTGGTGATCAGGCACATTCACGCGTGTGTGAGATACGCTAGTGGTAAGATACATTCACCCGTGTGTAAGATGTGCTGGTGATAAGGCACATTCACGCGTGTGGGATACGCTAGTGACATGGTACATTCAATCATGTGTAAAATATGCTGGACACAAGGCACATTCACGCGTGTGAAAAATATGCTGCAGATAAGGCACATTCAACCGTGTGTAAAATACCCTGGCGATAAGGTACACTCACCTGTAAGATACGTTAGTAATAAGGTACATTCACCTGTGTGTAAGAAACGTTGGTGATAAGTTACTACGTTGTGGCAAAATATATATACACACGGTTATCAAAAAAAAAAAAAAACCGACGCAAAGTTGCCTAATGGTGTAGTGTTAATGGCGTTCATAAACTTTATTAGCATTAAGCTAAGTATGTTGGCAGAACTGGGCAAAATAACCGTCCAAAGGACGTTCCAAGTTCTGTATTCATAGTTGTTTTCTGACATAGGCCATTGGTAGTAACTAATAAACAAAGAAATATGGTTGCAAATGGTGTAAAACATAAATCCGTATCAGCCTCTGTGTCAAGAGTTCACGAAGTCTTGTTGACAGGACGTAGTCGTGGATCCATAAACCACTGACAGATAATTTTATCTTATTATTTCATACATATGAAGGCTACCGTATTCCTCAAAGGCGACAAAGTTCTTCAGTTACTTGACAAAGGATGGTGGTTTTATACACCATATACTCCTTTACCCTTTCAAACATAAATATAGCAGTATCGTAGTCGTACTAGTGAAATATTCTTGAGTACGGCGTTAAACCTCAGTGAAAAAATCCTCAAATGCAATCCATCTGTTTCACTGTTGTCTTACGTCCTTACCAAGAAAAAGTAATCAATCTGTTTCACCGTTGTCTTACGCCCTTACCAAGAAAAAGCAATCAATCTGTTTCACCGCTGTCTTACGTCCTTACCAAGAAAAAGCAATCAATCTGCTTCACCGTTGTCTTACGCCCTTACCAAGAAATTTTGTCGCTTATACATCGGTGGTTATTTTTCTTTTCTGGGTGGAGGGAACCGGAGCGCCCAGGTTGAACCACCGCTCTATGTCAGCTACATGATCAACTAAATGTGAACCAGTGAAATGAATAGACACCAATCAGCGCCTACGTTTGTCAGGGGGCCATTGAGGGCGGCAAGAACAACTGAGCAATTAGCGCCCGTTCTCCACGCCCACACAGACCAACCACCGTATACAGTAGCAACCACTCAACGTGCAGAAGTCTCCAAAGCCATTTTGATATATAACTCACTTGTATATGAGTTAACTGTTACCGTATTTTTTAAATGCCGTTATTTTGTAATGAGGACTCGTGAGTTTAGTAGTTATGACAAACGCCATCATTTTCAGAAAAGAAGACAAACCCGATACAAAAATAAATTTAAAAGAATGCTATATATCACGCAAGGCGTCGTGACAGACATTCGTATAACAATTGTCAATCATAACGGATCAATTAAGGATCAATAATCCGTAATAATCAAGTCAAATGTCGAAAACAACGTTCAACACAAAACCGCCACAGAAAAAAGGTTTACAAGCACACAAACGCCCAATGTATCCTATAAAAAAAACACGTCATGTGAGGTTCTTGGAATGGTATTGGAAACTAGATCCGCTCAAGGAGGAATTGAAACTACTACAGATTGGCGTCTGGAAAAAGAGGGAATATAGCTGTGGCTACCAGAAACATCGAGGACAGACACACACTCATGTATGGCACTCGCAGATCTTTGAGAAACTCTCTTGGCAAAACAGATTTGTCTGACAGCTTTTACACATATCTCATAAGTGTAGTACAAATCACTTGAGGGTAACATGACTGGGTATGTTCCTGTCCACGACCCAGCCTACCTTTCCTACCTGACATTTTCTTAATCACCAGTCCTTAACCAACTGGAGTTCCAACATAACAGCTAATGAGTCGATGAAATGATTGATGTCTTTGACTTAATATTCACATAAAAAGTAACGCCTATTCGAAGAGTTTTGGTCAAAGATTCCATCACTGGAATTGATATCCAAAACCATTCCATCATAATTCACGTTCTTTTTCGGTCTTCCAGAGTGCCACAAATCCGAACCGGGAAGAAGTTCGGAGCCGTTTATCCACATGTAGTTAGTACCGTTGTAGGTGGCGCCAATCCAGTAAAAGTGATCACCACTGTTAAACCACCTCCGATCGCCCGGGGCTGACTGTAAAAGGAAGTTCAACTTTTCCAGAGTGTCGAGAACCAGCAGACGAGACCTGCCGTTGTCTTGACACCATGCGGAAGCGTCAGACCACCTCATGCGAGTGCTGACTTCCAGTGAGAAGCACAGATCTAGAGCTCGGCTGTAGTGATGATTGGGTTTTCGTGGACATCTCGTTCTCAACTCAAATTCCCCGCCTGTGTCCTCATTCCAGTTGTCAAACAGCTGGGCTTCCCGTCTCTCGTAGCTGTAAGAGACGGACAAACATTTCAGGTCTTCGAGACAGTGTGTCAGGGATGTTACAAAGCTGGGTGTGTCTGGCACGGTCCTGTACGGGCTGGCAGAAACATCATTACCAGGTCTCCGGATAAAGCTGTTACACATTTCCGTCCGCAATACAGGGAACAGAGCTGTGAACATTAGAAACAAGAATGCCAAAGACAAGCTCATTGTGTCCATAGATCTCCGAGAATGCTCCTGTCCAATCTACTGATTCTGAAGTATAATTTCATAGCTTTTAAAAATATGAAAGGAAGGCAAGGAAAATTGTCAGCTATGAGGTCACATTATTTATTAATGAAGCTATGAAAGTGCAGGGTGAGGACAAAGCACGCGAACGTGACCAAAGCCATCATTAGCTGTGTTATGCTAGACTGGCGTTTATGCATGTATGACACCTTCATGAGATGGAACAAATGAGAGAGGCTCGCCAACATCAAACAGTCAACAAAGCTGGATTCATTCAGGCCATTTAATCAAGTAGATTGTCAGGTTTTTGTGACATAGCGTAAAAGGAAATTAACAAATGCATATTTTAATTGAAAATGCCATTCAACTAACCACTGAGGCCCCATTCCTCACTGACCTACTTTTAAACAAAGACCTCTGGACGGACACAGTTCACCTGTAATACGGACCATATAATCACTATTTAATTTCGATTTCTACGCTCTTTGTTGACGCTCCTTTTTTCGCTTAGAGGAGGGGAATACTCCATTGGAATTCACATTGTACTCCTCCTTACACGTTTATTAATTTATTTATTTATTTATTTGATTGGTGTTTTACGCCTTACCCAAGAATATTTCACTTATACGACGGCGGCCGGCATTATGGTGGGTGAAAACCGGACAGAGCCCGGGGGAACCCACGACCATCCACAGGTTGCTCACAGACCTTCCCACGAACGGGCCGAAGAAGTAGCCAGCGTGAGCTAGATTTGAACTCACAGCGACCGCATTGGTGAGGTGCTCCTGGGTCTTTACGCTGCGCTAGCGCGCTATCCAACTGAGCTACGGAGGCCCCGTCCTTACACGTCCGTCTATCTCTCAATCGCCAATATAGCAGGAGGGATTCTTTCACTATTATGTCAATTTTCTACTTATAATAAAGTCACAGGCCCGCGCGTTCCATTTCTTGGTATGAATATTGGACTCACAGATGATGTCGCCAGCGGCAGGCATATTTAGCTAAAATATGACGTAGCAGCGTGTGTTGTGTAGGTATTAGTCCAATTTAAGACAGTAAATATTTAGTAACGAAGCAGCAGCTTGGCTTAGTTTTGCTACTAGGAAAACCACAACAAGGTTGGTTTGTTGGAAAAGGCCTTTTCACTGAAATGACGGTTTATTTGCTCGCACACCAATCTCCGTGCGATCACCTCGGGCTTTACTTAAGTATCAAAGGTGAAGTGAACGAAATCAACCCTACACAAATATGGAATTTCAATGCACAGTGTGTATAGCTTTTAAGGTGGTGAACTAGGGGAGGAAAAGGTAAATTAAATATTCATCGAGAACTCATTACCGCTCCCAGTCGCCGTCTTTTGTCGAAATGAACGCATGTAATACACTGGCGACGTATAAAGCTCACATATGTATGACGTCACACATATACCACCCACAAGAGTCAGAAGAAAGACGAGCAGACTGCACATTGTATATATTACATATACGTACATATACAGACATTAAGACGAGAGAAATGTACCACTGTTAATATACACTATTTTCAAAAATTTTTCTATATCATTTTCAACGCTTACCTATGCGTGACACCGTTATGATCGATTGCCGAAATAACTAGCGGCAGCCATGTTGAGTTCACATGTGACGTAACTAGTCACAGACATTTTGAGAATAAATTTATCCGACTTTTAGTGTGCTACAAATCTGGCTCCCGACGAAGTTCTCTGCCGTTTTAGTATCGTTATACTAGTATCGATACACTAGCTTTAAACCACCTCCGAGTGAACGGAGCTGACTCGAAAAGAATGTTAAGCTACTCGTGAGAGAAGCAACAGACGAGACCTACTGTTGTCTTGACACGTGGAAGCGTCAGACCAGCACATGAAAGTGCTTCACATCCATGTGACGTAACCAGCGACTATTTTCAAAATTTTTTCTATATCCTTTTCAACGCTTACCTATGCGTGACACCGTTATGATCGATTGCCGAAATAACTAGCGGCAGCCATGTTGAGTTCACATGTGACGTAACTAGTCACAGACATTTTGAGAATAAATTTATCCGACTTTTAGTGTGCTACAAATCTGGATCGCGACGAAGTTCTCTGCCGTTTTAGTATCGTTATACTAGTATCGATACACTAGCTTTAAACCACCTCCGAGTGAACGGAGCTGACTCGAAAAGAATGTTAAGCTACTCGTGAGAGAAGCAACAGACGAGACCTACTGTTGTCTTGACACGTGGAAGCGTCAGACCAACACATGAAAGTGCTTCACATCCATGTGACGTAACCAGCGACTATTTTCAAAATTTTTTCTATATCCTTTTCAACGCTTACCTATGCGTGACACCGTTATGATCGATTGCCGAAATAACTAGCGGCAGCCATGTTGAGTTCACATGTGACGTAACTAGTCACAGAAATCTTGAGAATAAATTTATCCGACTCCTAGTGTGCTACAAATCTGGATCGCGACGAAGTTCTCTGCCGTTTTAGTATCGTTATAGGTCGCGCCAATCCAGAAAAAGACTGCACCAGCTTTAAACCACCTCCGAGTGAGCGGAGCTGACTCGAAAAGAACGTTAAGCTTCTCGTGAGAGAAGCAACAGACGAGACCTTCTGTTGTCTTGACACGTGGAAGCGTCTGACCAGCACATGAAAGTGCTCCGATCCATGTGACGTAACCAGCGACGGCCATTTCGAGCACCAACGTGACGTAATTTACCAGCGGCAGCCATGCTGCATTCATTTCAAATGAGGCATAACCATTAACAGCTACACTAAGCTTAAATGTGATTTACCCGATTGTGTGAAAGATAATTTATTGCCGACTTTTTTTGTCCTGTTATCACAGCATTCTTAGGTACTCAGGGTTAGATACAAGGTTAAACGCCATCGCTTTTATCTGACTATAGTATAGGCTCCACTCAAGCAATCCCTCAAAGCAGCAGATATTTGGTGTTCAAACATTCTGTGTACTTCATCACGTCAACCGCACAGCCACCTGTTAGTTTCTTCACCATCGTGTATACAGCACGCATCAAATACAGTTATTTAAGGAAGAGTCAATGAAATCAGCCAACGGTTTCCTTACTCCTCAACATTATGTACCAACACTCTTAACAAAAAGGGTTCAAAAGGGGTTCTTTGCCACTCCCGTGGGTTCTGTATTGAACACTGTTCATATCCAGCATACGAAGCTCTGAAACGCCCAATCGATTTCATTGTCACGAACCATATCTAAAGTGTTCTATATTGAACCTTTTCAAAAGGGTTCGTTACAGCATTAAATAGGGTTCTGCAGGCGAAATAAGCCAAAGAACCCTTTTTGAGTTTCATATAGAACCACTTTTCTTAAGAGTGAAGGACAGTGTCGTGGTATGGAAGCCGGATAAGACCTTGCTAAGGTGCCTGCCAGCCTTGAGACAAACGCATGGTACCTAAAGCCTTCTGAGAACACCTCTGTCAAAACAACTTGTTTTTTTTTAATATATCTCGGTAATGAAATACATATGACAAAGAGTTATTGATGTTATTTATTCACTTAACGACGAGACCCCAAGGTGGTACGACACCAACAACATTTTTTTACCCATTAAAAATGAAGGTAACAAATAAAAACAACAGGTGATGACAGAAGCAATCGCAAGCGTGAACGAAACCGTCATTAGCGTCGTTATGCATCGCTGGTGTTCATACATATTTGATCCCAGGTACAATGCATAAGAGAGGCCACCCCATGCTTCTCTACAGCGGAATTCCCTCATGCAAACGTTTAACGAGGGCGGAGTCATTCAGGCGATCCTCAGTTTGTCTTTTTTTTATGATATACTTTACGTGAGATCATTATACACGCCTTTCGGAAGAAAAAAAAAACACATTCAGCTACATGTAGGCACTCAAGCATTTGTCTCCAGCTATCCTTTTTTAAAGAAACCACAAAGGGACACAGGTTAACACGACAGATAAGCAACGGGAATCGCCGATTTCGATGTTCCTTGACGACGTGCCCATGTCCAAAACAAAAGTAAAAAGAAAAACTTTTTGTACAGATTTAGTATACACGTATATCAGGAAAAAAAAACGAATAGTGGACGTGCCAATTAAAGTCTGCATTTTTTTTTTATTTGATTGTTTGTTTTTTTTTTAAATAGTTAATCCCGAGTATACGTCGTTGTCGAATACGTTGATGTTGTTGCAGCTGTAGCGATATTAAGCTTCTCTACAAGAACCTGATAATTCTTGAGGGCAAATATATTATTAGGAGCATTGCATTTGTAACACTATGTCACTGAATGAAAAAGCTCTGCCGAGGCAGAAAAGGGAAATTTGGCGCAAAGAGGAACAATAGACATCGGGTTTGTAACAGAGTGTCAATGAGCGGAAAAGTCCTGTGCAGAAAGGCAGAAAATAGAAAAGCCCAATGTGGGGATATAGACATCGGATTGATAACAAGAGTGTCAATGAGCCGAAAAGTTCCTGTGCAGGAAGGAATAAAACAGAAAAGGCCCAATGTGGGGAAATAGACATCGGGTTTGTAACAGAGTGTCAATGAGCGGAAAAGTCCTGTGAAGAAAGGCAGAAAATAGAAAAGGCCTAATGTGTGGAAATAGACATCGGGTTTGTAACTGAGTGTCAATGAGCGGAAAAGCCCTGTGCAGAAAGGCTGAAAATAGAAGACCCACAGACGAAATCTGCATTCTGTTTGTAACAGCGTGTTACCAAACTGAATTCCCCCTGCCGTGGGAGGCAGGAAACAGAAAAGCCCCGCAATGTGGGAAAAAGGGCATTGTGTTTGTAACAGTGTGTTACAACTGAGCCACGGAGGCCCCCTCAACCGTGTGTAACATATGCTGATGATAAGGCACATTTAACTGTTTGTAAGATACGCTGGTGATAAGGCACATTCACGCGTGTGTGAGATACGCTAGTGGTAAGTTACATTCACCCGTGTGTAAGATATGCTGGTGATAAGGCACATTCACGCGTGTGGGATACGCTAGTGACAAGGTACATTCAATCATGTGTAAGATATGCTCGACATAAGGCACATTCAACCGTGTGTAAAATATGCTGCAGATAAGGCACATTCAACCGTGTGAAAAATACCCTGGCGATGAGGTACATTCAGCCATGTGTAAGATACGCTGGTGATAAGGTACATTCACCTGTAAAATACGTTAGTGATAAGGTACATTCACCCGTGTGCAAGATACGTTGGTGAAAAGGCACCTTCACCTGTGTGTAAGAAACGTTGGTGATAAGTTACTACGTTGTAGCAATATATATATACACACGGTTGTCAAAAAAAAAAACCGACGCGAAGTTGCCTAATGGTGTAGTGTTAATGGCGTTCATAAACTTTATTAGCATTAAACTAAGTATGTTGGCAGAACGGGGGCAAAATAACCGTCCAAAGGACGTTCCAAGTTTTTTATTCATAGTTGTTCTCTGACATAGGCCATTGCTAGTAACTAGTATACAAAGAAATATGGTTGCAAATGGTGTAAAACATAAATCCGTATCAGCCTCTGTGTCAAGAGTTCACGAAGTCTTGTTGACAGGACGTAGTCGTGGTTCCATAAACCACTGACAGATAATTTTATCTCATTATTTCATACATATGAAGGCTACCGTATTCCTCACAAGCGACAAAGTTCTTCAGTTACTTGACAAAGGATGGTGGTTTTATACACACCATATACTCCTTTACCCTTTCAAACATAAATATAGCAGTATCGTAGTCGTACTGGTGAAATATTCTTGAGTACGGCGTTAAACCTCAGTGAAAAAATCCTCAAATGCAATCCATCTGTTTCACTGTTGTCTTACGCCCTTACCAAGAAATTTTGTCGCTTATACATCGGTGGTTATTTTTCTTTTCTGGGTGGAGGGAACCGGAGCGCCCAGGTTGAACCACCGCTCTATGTCAGCTACATGATCAACTAAATGTGAACCAGTGAAATGAATAGACACCAATCAGCGCCTACGTTTGCCAGGGGGCCATTGAGGGCGGCAAGAACAACTGAGCAATTAGCGCCCGTTCTCCACGCCCACACAGACCAACCACCGTATACAGTAGCAACCACTCAACGTGCAGAAGTCTCCAAAGCCATTTGATATATAACTCACTTGTATATGAGTTAACTGTTACCGTATTTTTTAAATGCCGTTATTTTGTAATGAGGACTCGTGAGTTTAGTAGTTATGACAAACGCCATCATTTTCAGAAAAGAAGACAAACCCGATACAAAAATAAATTTAAAAGAATGCTATATATCACGCAAGGCGTCGTGACAGACATTCGTATAACAATTGTCAATCATAACGGATCAATTAAGGATCAATAATCCTTAATAATCAAGTCAAATGTCGAAAACAACGTTCAACACAAACCGCCACAGAAAAAAGGTTTACAAGCACACAAACGCCCAATGTATCCTATAAAAAAAACACGTCATGTGAGGTTCTTGGAATGGTATTGGAAACTAGATCCGCTCAAGGAGGAATTGAAACTACTACAGATTGGCGTCTGGAAAAAGAGGGAATATAGCTGTGGCTACCAGAAACATCGAGGACAGACACACACTCATGTATGGCACTCGCAGATCTTTGAGAAACTCTCTTGGCAAAACAGATTTGTCTGACAGCTTTTACACATATCTCATAAGTGTAGTACAAATCACTTGAGGGTAACATGACTGGGTATGTTCCTGTCCACGACCCAGCCTACCTTTCCTACCTGACATTTTCTTAATCACCAGTCCTTAACCAACTGGAGTTCCAACATAACAGCTAATGAGTCGATGAAATGATTGATGTCTTTGACTTAATATTCACATAAAAAGTAACGCCTATTCGAAGAGTTTTGGTCAAAGATTCCATCACTGGAATTGATATCCAAAACCATTCCATCGTAATTCACGTTCTTTTTCGGTCTTCCAGAGTGCCACAAATCCGAACCGGGAAGAAGTTCGGAGCCGTTTATCCACATGTAGTTAGTACCGTTGTAGGTGGCACCAATCCAGTAAAAGTGATCACCACTGTTAAACCACCTCCGATCGCCCGGGGCTGACTGTAAAAGGAAGTTCAACTTTTCCAGAGTGTCGAGAACCAGCAGACGAGACCTGCCGTTGTCTTGACACCATGCGGAAGCGTCAGACCACCTCATGCGAGTGCTGACTTCCAGTGAGAAGCACAGATCTAGAGCTCGGCTGTAGTGATGATTGGGTTTTCGTGGACATCTCGTTCTCAACTCAAATTCCCCGCCTGTGTCCTCATTCCAGTTGTCAAACAGCTGGGCTTCCCGTCTCTCGTAGCTGTAAGAGACGGACAAACATTTCAGGTCTTCGAGACAGTGTGTCAGGGATGTTACAAAGCTGGGTGTGTCTGGCACAGTCCTGTACGGGCTGGCAGAAACATCATTACCAGGTCTCCGGATAAAGCTGTTACACATTTCCGTCCGCAATACAGGGAACAGAGCTGTGAACATTAGAAACAAGAATGCCAAAGACAAGCTCATTGTGTCCATAGATCTCCGAGAATGCTCCTGTCCAATCTACTGATTCTGAAGTATAATTTCATAGCTTTTAAAAATATGAAAGGAAGGCAAGGAAAATTGTCAGCTATGAGGTCACATTATTTATTAATGAAGCTATGAAAGTGCAGGGTGAGGACAAAGCACGCGAACGTGACCAAAACCATCATTAGCTGAGTTATGCTAGACTGGCGTTTATGCATGTATGACACCTTCATGAGATGGAGCAAATGAGAGAGGCTCGCCAACATCAAACAGTCAACAAAGCTGGATTCATTCAGGCCATTTATTCAAGTAGATTGTCAGGTTTTTGTGACATACCGTAAAAGGAAATTAACAAATGCATATTTTAATTGAAAATGCCATTCAACTAACCACTGAGGCCCCATTCCTCACTTACCTACTTTTAAACAAAGACCTATGGACGGACACAGTTCACCTGTAATACGGACCATATAATCACTATTTAATTTCGATTTCTACGCTCTTTGTTGACGCTCCTTTTTTCGCTTAGAGGAGGGGAATACTGCATTGTACTCCTCCTTACACGTTTATTTATTTATTTATTTATTTATTTGATTGGTGTTTTACGCCTTACCCAAGAATATTTCACTTATACGACGGCGGCCGGCATTATGGTGGGTGAAAACCGGACAGAGCCCGGGGGAACCCACGACCATCCACAGGTTGCTCACAGACCTTCCCACGAACGGGCCGAAGAAGAAGCCATCGTGAGCTAGACTTGAACTCAGAGCGACCGCATTGGTGAGGTGCTCCTGAGTCTTTACGCTGCGCTAGCGCGCTAACCAACTGAGCCACGGAGGCCCCGTCCTTACACGTCCGTCTATCTCTCAATCGCCAATATAGCAGGAGGGATTCTTTCACTATTATGTCAATTTTCTACTTACAATAAAGTCACAGGCCCGCGCGTTCCATTTCTTGGTATGAATATTGAACTCACATATGATGTCGCCAGCGGCAGGCATATTAAGCTAAAATATGACGTAGCAGCGTGTGTTGTGTAGGTATTAGTCCAATTTAAGACAGTAAAAATTTAGTAACGAAGCAGCAGCTTGGCTTAGTTTTGCTACTAGGAAAACCACAACAAGGTTGGTTTGTTGGAAAAGGCCTTTTCACTGAAATGACTGTTTATTTGCTCGCACACCAATCTCCGTGCGATCACCTCGGGCTTTACTTAAGTATCAAAGGTGAAGTGAACGAAATCAACCCTACACAAATATGGAATTTCAATGCACAGTGCGTATCGCTTTTAAGGTGGTCAACTAGGGGAGGAAAAGGTAAATTAAATATTCATCGAGAACTCATTACCGCTCCCAGTCGTCGTCTTTTGTCGAAATGAACGCATGTAATACACTGGTGACGTATAAAGCTCACATATGTATGACGTCACACATATATCACCCACAAGAGTCAGAAGAAAGACGAGCAGACTGCACATTGTATATAATACATATACGTACATATACAGACATTAAGACGAGAGAAATGTACCACTGTTAATATACACTATTTTCAAAAAATTTTCTATATCATTTTCAACGCTTACCTATGCGTGACACCATTATGATCGATTGCCGAAATAACTAGCGGCAGCTATGTTGAGTTCACATGTGACGTAACTAGTCATAGACATTTTGAGAATAAATTTATCCCACTTCTAGTGTGCTACAAATCTGGCTCGCGACGAAGTTCTCTGCCGTTTTAGTATCGTTATACTAGTATCGTTACACTAGCTTTAAACCACCTCCGAGTGAACGGAGCTGACTCGAAAAGAATGTTAAGCTACTCGTGAGAGAAGCAACAGACGAGACCTACTGTTGTCTTGACACGTGGAAGCGTCAGATCAGCACATGAAAGTGCTTTACATCCATGTGACGTAACCAGCGACTATTTTCAAAATTGTTTCTATATCCTTTTCAACGCTTACCTATGCGTGACACCGTTATGATCGATTGCCGAAATAACTAGCGGCAGCTATGTTGAGTTCACATGTGACGTAACTAGTCACAGAAATTTTGAGAATAAATTTATCCGACTTCTAGTGTGCTACAAATCTGGATCGCGACGAAGTTCTCCGCCGTTTTAGTGTCGTTATAGGTCTCGCCAATCCAGAAAAAGACTGCACCAGCTTTAAACCACCTCCGAGTGAACGGAGCTGACTCGAAAAGAACGTTAAGCTTCTCGTGAGAGAAGCAACAGGCGAGACCTACTGTTGTCTTCACACGTGGAAGCGTCTGACCAGCACATGAAAGTGCTCCGATCCATGTGACGTAACCAGCGACGGCCATTTCGAGCACCAACGTGACGTAATTTTACCAGCGGCAGCCATGCTGCATACATTTCAAATGAGACATAACCATTAACAGCCACACTAAGCTTAAATGTGATTTACCCGATTGTGTGAAAGATAATTTATTGCCGACTTTTTTTTGTCATGTTATCACAGCATTCTTAGGTACTCAGGGTTAGATACAAGGTTAAACGCCATCGCTTTTATCTGACTATAGTATAGGCTCCACTCTAGCAATCCCTCAAAGCAGCAGACATTTGGTGTTCAAACATTCTGTGTACTTCATCACGTCAACCGCACAGCCACCTGTTAGTTTCTTCACCATCGTGTATACAGCACGCATCAAATACAGTTATTTGAGGAAGAGTCAATGAAATCAGCCTACGGTTTCCTTACTCCTCAACATTATGTACCAGCACTCTTAACAAAAAGGGTTCAAAAGGGGTTCTTTACCACTCCCGTGGGTTCTGTATTGAACACTGTTCATATCCAGCATACGAAGCTCTGAAACGCCCAATCGATTTCATTGTCGCGAACCATATCTAAAGGGTTCTATATTGAACCTTTTCAAAAGGGTTCGTTACAGCATTAAATAGGGTTCTGCAGGCGAAATAAGCCAAAGAACCCTTTTTGAGTTTCATATAGAGCCACTTTTCTTAAGAGTGAAGGACAGTGTTGTGGTATGGAAGCCGGATAAGACCTTGCTAAGGTGCCTGCCAGCCTTGAGACAAACGCATGGTGCCTAAGGCCTTCTGAGAACACCTCTGTCAAAACAACTTGTTTTTTTTAATATATCTCGGTAATGAAATACATATGACAAAGAGTTATTGACGTTATTTATTCACTTAACGACGAGACCCCAAGGTGGTACGACACCAACAACATTTTTTTACCCATTAAAAATGAAGCTAACAAATAAAAACAACAGGTGATGACAGAAGCAATCGCGAGCGTGAACAAAACCGTAATTAGCGTCGTTATGCATCGCTGGTGTTCATACATATTTGATCCCAGGTACAATGCATAAGAGAGGCCATCCCATGCTTCTCTACAGCGAAATTCCCTCATGTAAACGTTTAACGAGGGCGGAGTCATTCAGGCGATCCTCAGTTTGTCATGTTTTGTGATATACTTTACGTGAGATCATTATACACGCCTTTCGGAAGAAAAAAAAAACACATTCAGCTACATGTAGGCACTCAAGCATTTGTCTCCAGCTATCCTTTTTTAAAGAAACCCCAAAGGGACACAGGTTAACACGACAGATAAGCAACGGGAATCGCCGATTTCGATGTTCCTTGACGACGTGCCCATGTTCAAAACAAAAGTAAAAAGAAAAACTTATTGTACAGATTTAGTATACACGTATATCAGGAAAAAAAACGAATAGTGGACGTGCCAATTAAAGTCTGCATTTTTTATTTATTTGATTGTTTTTTTTTTAAATAGTTAATCCCGAGTATGCGTCGTTGTCCAATACGTTGATGTTGTTGCAGCTGTAGCGATATTAAGCTTCTCTACAAGAACCTGATAATTCTTGAGGGCAAATATATTATTAGGAGCATTGCATTTGTAACGCTATGTCACTGAATGAAAAAGCTCTGCCGAGGCAGAAAAGGGAAATTTGGCGCAAAGAGGAACAAGAGACATCGGGTTTGTAACAGTGTGTCAATGAACGGAATAGCCCTATGCAGAAAGGCAGAACACAGAAAAGGCCTAATGTGGGGAAATAGACATCTGGTTTGTAACAGAGTGTCAATGAGCGGAAAAGTCCTGTGCAGAAAGGCAGAAAATAGAAAAGGCCCAATGTGGGGATATGGACATCGGGTTTATAACAGAGTGTCAATGAGCGGAAAAGTCCCTGTGCAGGAAGGAATAAAACAGAAAAGGCCCAATGTGGGGAAATAGACATCGGGTTTATAACAGAGTGTCACTGAGCGGAAAAGTCCTGTGAAGAAAGGCAGAAAATAGAAAAGGCCTAATGTGTGGAAATAGACATCGGGTTTGTAACTGAGTGTCAATGAGCGGAAAAGCCCTGTGCAGAAAGGCTGAAAATAGAAGACCCACAGACGAAATCTGGCATTCTGTTTGTAACAGCGTGTTACCAAACTGAAAACCCCTGCCGTGGGAGGCAGGAAACAGAAAAGCCCCGCAATGTGGGAAAAAGGGCATTGTGTTTGTAACAGTGTGTTACAACTGAGCCACGGAGGCCCCCTCAACCGTGTGTAACATATGCTGATGATATGGCACATTTAACTGTTTGCAAGATACGCTGGTGATAAGGCACATTCACGCGTGTGTGAGATACGCTAGTGGTAAGTTACATTCACCCGTGTGTAAGATATGCTGGTGATAAGGCACATTCACGCGTGTGGGATACGCTAGTGACAAGGTACATTCAATCATGTGTAAGATATGCTCGACATAAGGCACATTCAACCGTGTGTAAAATATGCTGCAGATAAGGCACATTCAACCGTGTGAAAAATACCCTGGCGATGAGGTACATTCAGCCGTGTGTAAGATACGCTGGTGATAAGGTACATTCACCTGTAAGATACGTTAGTGATAAGGTACATTCACCCGTGTGCAAGATACGTTGGTGAAAAGGAACCTTCACCTGTGTGTAAGAAACGTTGGTGATAAGTTACTACGTTGTAGCAAAATATATATACACACGGTTGTCAAAAAAAAAACCGACGCGAAGTTGCCTAATGGTGTAGTGTTAATGGCGTTCATAAACTTTATTAGCATTAAACTAAGTATGTTGGCAGAACGGGGGCAAAATAACCGTCCAAAGGACGTTCCAAGTTTTTTATTCATAGTTGTTCTCTGACATAGGCCATTGCTAGTAACTAATAAACAAAGAAATATGGTTGCAAATGGTGTAAAACATAAATCCGTATCAGCCTCTGTGTCAAGAGTTCACGAAGTCTTGTTGACAGTACATAGTCGTGGATCCATAAACCATTGACAGATAACTTTATCTCATTATTTCATACATGTGTAGGCTACCGTATTCCTCACAAGCGACAAAGTTCTTCAGTTACTTGACAAAGGATGGTGGTTTTATACACACCATATACTCCTTTACCCTTTCAAACATAAATATAGCAGTATCGTAGTCGTACTGGTGAAATATTCTTGAGTACGGCGTTAAACCTCAGTGAAAAAATCCTCAAATGCAATCCATCTGTTTCACTGTTGTCTTACGCCCTTACCAAGAAATTTTGTCGCTTATACATCGGTGGTTATTTTTCTTTTCTGGGTGGAGGGAACCGGAGCGCCCAGGTTGAACCACCGCTCTATGTCAGCTACATGATCAACTAAATGTGAACCAGTGAAATGAATAGACACCAATCAACGCCTACGTTTGCCAGGGGGCCATTGAGGGCGGCAAGAACAACTGAGCAATTAGCGCCCGTTCTCCACGCCCACACAGACCAACCACCGTATACAGTAACAACCACTCAACGTGCAGAAGTCTCCAAAGCCATCTGATATATAACTCACTTGTATACGAGTTAACTGTTACCGTATTTTTTAAATGCCGTTATTTTGTAATGAGGACTTGTGAGTTTAGTAGTTATGACAAACGCCATCATTTTCAGAAAAGAAGACAAACCCGATACAAAAATAAATTTAAAAGAATGCTATATATCATGCAAGGCGTCGTGACAGACATTCGTGTAACAATTGTCAATCATAACGGATCAATTAAGGATCAATAATCCTTAATCAATAATCAAGTCAAATGTCGAAAACAACGTTCAACACAAACCGCCACAGAAAAAAGAAGGTTTACAAGCACACAAACGCCCAATGTATCCTATAAAAACACGTCATGTGAGGTTCTTGGAATGGTATTGGAAACTAGATCCGCTCAAGGAGGAATTGAAACTACTACAGACTGGCGTCTGGAAAAAGAGGGAATATAGCTGTGGGTACCAGAAACACCGAGGACAGACACGCATTCATGTATGGCACTCGCAGATCTTTGAGAAACTCTCTTGGCAAAGCAGGTTTGTCTGACAGCTTTTACACATATCTCATAAGTGTAGTACAAATCACTTGAGGGTAACATGACTGGGTATGTTCCTGTCCACAACCCAGCCTACCTTTCCTACCTGACATTTTCTTAATCACCAGTCCTTAACCAACTGGAGCGCACTTTTGATGGACTTTTATCGGCTCCTGTTACGCTCACATCGGCCAGTTCTAGTCCACCACCCAGGAAAAACTTCAAAGTTAAGGGTAGTAAATATATTCACACCAAATGTCACTCAAACAGACGTGTAAAATCAGGCAATCAGTTTGGACTTGCACAAAGTTAAAACGTTACCAGTAGTGAGTCCCCTGTGCAGAGTTGAAACCTGAATGCAGTTTGCAAAATGAAATCCGACTGTCAGAAAATGGCATACCCTAATTCTTCAAAGCTTTCAACCACCTCTGCGAACACTGTTTTCTAAGAGAAATTCTAAGAGAACTAATGGGGTGTAGAGCAGTAATTTGTACGCTTTGATGAAGCCAGCAATTTTCGTGACACCAACAAACCATCAGTTTTAGGTATAATTTCAAGCATAAATTCCACTGATAAAGTACTTTAGTGGTTGAAAAGGTTGAAGATTGTAAACATCAGAATTTGCCTGCTGTTGTTCCAACATAACAGATAATGGGTCGATGAAATGATTGATGTCTTTGACTTAATATTCACATAAAAAGTAATGCTTAACCGAAGAGATTTGGTCGAATATGCCATCACTGGGATCGATATCCAAAACCATTCCATCGTAATTCACGTTCTTTATCGGTCTTCCAGAGTGCCACAAATCCGAACCGGGAAGAAGTTCGGCGCCGTTTATCCACATGTAGTTAGTACCGTTGTAGGTGGCGCCAATCCAGTAAAAGATATCACCAAGGTTAAACCACCTCCGGTTACGACGCGGGGCTGACTGTAACAGGAAGTTCAACTTTTCCAGAGTGTCGAGAACCAGCAGACGAGACCTGCCGTTGTCTTGACACCATGCGGAAGCGTCAGACCACCTCATGCGAGTGCTGACTTCCAGTGAGAAGCACAGATCTAGAGCTCGGCTGTAGTGATGATTGGGTTTTCGTGGACATCTCGTTCTCAACTCAAATTCCCCGCCTGTGTCCTCATTCCAGTTGTCAAACAGCTGGGCTTCCCGTCTCTCGTAGCTGTAAGAGACGGACAGACATTTCAGATCTTTGAGACAGTGGGTCAGGGATGTTACAAAGCTGGGTGTGTCTGGGACAGTCCTGTACGGGCTGGCAGAAACATCATTACCAGGTCTCCGGATAAAGCTGTTACACATTTCCGTCCGCAATACAGGGAACAGAGCTGTAAACATTAGAAACAAGAATGCTAAAGACAAGCTCATGGTGTCCATAGATCTCCGAGAATGCTCCTGTCCAATCTACTGATTCTGAAGTATAATTTCATAGCTTTTAAAAATATGAAAGGAAGGCAAGGAAAATGGTTAGCTATGAGGTGACATTATTTATTAATGAAGCTATGAGGAAAGAAAAGATCAGCGCATCCATTGATGTTCCCGTTAGAGTGCAGGGTGAGGACAAAGCACGCGAACGTGACCAAAACCATCATTAGCTCAGTTATGCTAGACTGGCGTTTATGCATGTATGACACCTTCATGAGATGGAACAAATGAGAGAGGCTCGCCAACATCAAACAGTCAACAAAGCTGGATTCATTCAGGCCATTTATTCAAGTAGATTGTTAGGTTTTTGTGACATACCGTAAAGTGAAATTAACAAATGCATATTTTGATTGAAAATGCCATTCAACTAACCACTGAGGCCCCATTCCTCACCGACCTGCTTTTAACCAAAGACCTCTGGACGGACACAGTTCACCTGTAATACGGACCATATAATCACTATTTAATTTCGATTTCTACGCTCTTTGTTGACGCTCCTTTTTTCGCTTAGAGGAGGGGAATACTCCATTGGAATTCACATTGTACTCCTCCTTACACGTTTATTTATTTATTTATTTGATTGGTGTTTTACGCCTGACCCGAGAATATTTCACTTATACGACGGCGGCCGGCATTATGGTGGGTGGAAACCGGACAGAGCCCGGGGGAACCCACGACCATCCACAGGTTGCTCACAGACCTTCCCACGAACGGGCCGAAGAAGAAGCCAGCGTGAGCTAGATTTGAACTCACAGCGACCGCATTGGTGAGGTGCTCCTGGGTCTTTACGCTGCGCTAGCGCGCTAACCAACTGAGCCACGGAGGCCCCGTCCTTACACGTCTGTCTATCTCTCAATCGCCAATATAGCAGGAGGGATTCTTTCACTATTATGTCAATTTTCTACTTATAATAAAGTCACAGGCCCGCGCGTTCCATTTATTGGTATGAATATTGGACTCACATATGATGTCGCCAGCGGCAGGCATATTAAGCTAAAATATGACGTAGCAGCGTGTGTTGTGTAGGTATTAGTCCAATTTAAGACAGTAAAAATTTAGTAACGAAGCAGCAGCTTGGCTTAGTTTTGCTACTAGGAAAACCACAACAAGGTTGGTTTGTTGGAAAAGGCCTTTTCACTGAAATGACGGTTTATTTGCTCGCACACCAATCTCCGTGCGATCACCTCGGGCTTTACTTAAGTATCAAAGGTGAAGTGAACGAAATCAACCCTACACAAATATGGAATTTCAATGCACAGTGCGTATCGCTTTTAAGGTGGTCAACTAGGGGAGGAAAAGGTAAATTAAATATTCATCGAGAACTCATTACCTCTCCCAGTCGTCGTCTTTTGTCGAAATGAACGCATGTAATAAATACACTGGTGACGTATAAGGCTCACATATGTATGACGTCACACATATACCACCCACAAGAGTCAGAAGAAAGACGAGCAGACTGCACATTGTATATAATACATATACGTACATATACAGACATTAAGATGAGAGAAATGTACCACTTTTAATATACACTATTTTCAAAATTTTTCTATATCATTTTCAACGCTTACCTATGCGTGACACCGTTATGATCGATTGCCGAAATAACTAGCGGCAGCCATGTTGAGTTCACATGTGACGTAACTAGTCACAGACATTTTGAGAATAAATTTATCCGACTTTTAGTGTGCTACAAATCTGGCTCGCGACGAAGTTCTCTGCCGTTTTAGTATCGTTATACTAGTATCGTTAGACTAGC
This sequence comes from Liolophura sinensis, assembly GCF_032854445.1. Classification (NCBI taxonomy): domain Eukaryota; kingdom Metazoa; phylum Mollusca; class Polyplacophora; order Chitonida; family Chitonidae; genus Liolophura; species Liolophura sinensis. The sequence goes on from NC_088307.1 coordinate 9,363,384, forward strand.
TTTAATCCACCTCCGAGTGAACGGAGCTGACTCGAAAAGAATGTTAAGCTACTCGTGAGAGAAGCAACAGACGTGACCTACTGTTGTCTTGACACGTGGAAGCGTCAGGCCAGCACATGAAAGTGCTTCACACCCATGTGACGTAACCAGCGACTATTTTCAAAATTTTTTCTATATCATTTTCAACGCTTACCTATGCGTGACACCATTATGATCGATTGCCGAAATAACTAGCGGCAGCCATGTTGAGTTCACATGTGACGTAACTAGTCACAGAAATCTTGAGAATAAATTTATCCGACTTCTAGTGTGCTACAAATCTGGATCGCGACGAAGTTCTCTGCCGTTTTAGTATCGTTATACTAGTACCGTTACACTAGCTTTAATCCACCTCCGAGTGAACGGAGCTGACTCGAAAAGAATGTTAAGCCACTCGTGAGAGAAGCAACAGACGAGACCTACTGTTGTCTTAACACGTGGAAGCGTCAGACCAGCACATGAAAGTGCTTCACATCCATGTGACGTAACCAACGACTATTTTCAAAATTTTTTCTATATCCTTTTCAACGCTTACCTATGCGTGACACCGTTATGATCGATTGCCGAAATAACTAGCGGCAGCCATGTTGAGTTCACATGTGATGTAACTAGTCACAGAAATCTTGAGAATAAATTTATCCGACTTTTAGTGTGCTACAAATCTGGATCGCGACGAAGTTCTCTGCCGTTTTAGTATCGTTATACTAGTATCGTTACACTAGCTTTAAACCACCTCCGAGTGAACGGAGCTGACTCGAAAAGAATGTTAAGCCACTCGTGAGAGAAGCAACAGGCGAGACCTACTGTTGTCTTAACACGTGGAAGCGTCAGGCCAGCACATGAAAGTGCTCCGGTCCATATGACGTAACCAGCGACAGCCATTTCTAGCACCAACGTGACGTAATTTACCAGCGGCAGCCATGCTACATACATTTCAAATGAGACATAACCATTAACAGCCACACTAAGCTTAAATGTGATTTACCCGATTGTGTGAAAGATAATTTATTGCCGACTTTTTTTTGTCCTGTTATCACAGCATTCTTAGGTAGTGAGGGTTATATACAAGGTTAAACGCCATCGCTTTTATCTGACTATAATATAGGCTCCACTCAAGCAATCAAAGCAGCAGATATTTGGTGTTCAAACATTCTGTGTCCTTCATCACGTCAACCGCACAGCCACCTGTTAGTTTCTTCACCATCGTGAATACAGTACGCATTACATACTGTTATTTAAGGAAGAGTCAATGAAACCAGCCTACGGTTTCCTTACTCCTCATCATTATGTACCAACACTCTTAACAAAAAGGGTTCAAAAGGGGTTCTTTGCCACTCCCGTGGGTTCTGTATTGAACACTGTTCATATCCAGCATACATTGTCAAGAACCATATCTAAAGGGTTCTATATTGAACTTTTTCAAAAGGGTTCGTTGCAGCATTAAATAGGGTTCTGCAGGCGAAATAAGCCAAAGAACCCTTTTTTGAGTTCCATATAGAACCCCTTTTCTTATGAGTGAAGGACAGTGTCGTGGTATGGAAGCCGGATAAGACCTTCCCGTCTTCCATTCTGTGATGTGGTGCAAGGCTAAGCTGCCTGCCAGCCTTGAGACAAACGCATGGTGCCTAAAGCCTTCTGAGAACACCTCTGTCAAAACAACTTGTTTTTTTTTTAATATATCTCGGTAATGAAATACATATGACTAAGAGTTATTTATGTTATTTATTTACCTAACGACGAGACCTCAGCGTGATACGACACCGACAACATTTTTTTACCTATTAAAATTCAAGGTGATGGAGCAAAATGAAGCTAACAAATAAAAATAGCCGAACATACCCACACAGATGACAGAAGCAATCGCGAGCGTGAACAAAACCATCATTAGCGTCGTTATGCATCGCTGGAGTTCATACATATTTGATCCCAGGTACAATGCATAAGAAAGGCCATCCCATGCTTCTCTACAGCGAAATTCCCTCATGCAAAGGCCATCCCATGCTTCTCCGCAGCGAAATTTTCTCATGCAAACGTTCAACGAAGGCGGATTCATTCAAGCGATCCTCAGTTTGTCATGTTTTGTGATATCGTTTATGAATTGCTTCCGACGAGTCTGATCCATCAATTACTGACGAACTTTTCTATATCTGTGACGTAGACATGAACATCGTGTTTTGACAGAAGACAAGTGGTGGACAAGAGCATTGCGCAAACTGCCATGCGATCGAGCGACGACGACCACTTTAGTGTCACCCTAGGCCCAACTAACCAAGAAAGAGTTAATCATCGTTAACCCCAAAAATTGGATTAATCATGAAGACTGTCGAATTAAGTTTGTATATGTGACGGTACTTTGTAAGCCTCGTACACTCAAATCATTAGTATGTTAAATTTAATTGAAAGTTTGCTGTCTGTGTGATGATATATAATTAATTCCACTATTGCAAAAGATTATTCTGTTAGATATAGCTGAGATATTCTGTCAGTTCAACACAGAGATTCTATTAGACTAATAGGATGTTATGGTAACTGTGACACAGTACTATATTATAATAACAGAATACATTCTATCAACGAACAGACTTTCTGTTCGTTGTAACAGATTAATTTTTTGAGTGTAGTTAACACACGCCCACTTGTGTTGAATTTTGTAATAACATCAGCTTAATTCTCTCATGTATACACATTTTTCAATATTCAATCAGTATGCTGAGTGAGAGAGTGAGTGCTTAAAGTTTCATGTCGTACTTAATTTTTCAATCATATGACGACGAAGGAATCAACCACTCGTTGCACTATCCCCCTCATGCTGAACGCCAAGCGAGGAAATTACAACTTCCTCTTTTAAGGTCTTAGGTGTGACTCGACCCGGGAACGACTTCGTACTGCATTTGAGATTGCAAAATTTCTAAAAGCAAACAGACAAGCTAAGAACTTGAAACAACTATTAACAAAGGCCAAATTCAGTTCAAACACTACGGAGAGTTTTTTGCTGTCAGCAAATGCCATGATAAACGATGTAAATATTGTAATCATGTAATAATTGAGTCCAAATTTCAGTTCAGAAATGCTGACAAGCCCTTTGTCATAAATGCAGGTATGAACTGTAACTCCAGGAAGTTGATTTACGTCTTAGTCTGTAACAGATGTCAAAAATATTACAGCGCAGAAACTAGAGATACTCTGCTACCCTTTTTAAAATTATTTTCGGAGAATAATATGAAATGTGTTCATAACGAACAGCACTTTGTTCGGAAATTCAAATACGAACTGAACAGCTTATTTTGTTGCTTATTTTGTTTAATTAAGCTCTATTTGTATACAGGCCTAACTCCCTGTAAGCTTATTTCTGTGTCTGCATATATTTTCTTTGTGATAATTTACCGTGCCATTTTGAAAAGTCTTAAAAGAGGCGAAACGCGTCAATGGTTTAAATACAAGTATGATGTTATATCAGTCACCAGAGTTTTCGTTCATCGTACGCTTCACTAGCACAAGTCATCCTCCTGGATATACCTGGATAAGAGACTTCATTTCTTTTCTGTTTATATGTGTTGACTGACTGAATAAGTACATAAATAATGATCTGTGTATAGATAAAAGCATGTTTACGACAAACAAAACGAAATGCTTTCTCATACTGTACTTTAATGGTTATACAAGGACTCTGTACATGGCGGATATGACATTACGCATAACTGAAACAATGTATGAAGCGTACACATTCGTTAAATAATAAAAAAAAACAGCCCACGACTAATAACAGATGATACCTCTTCTCACAATGCAACAAAAAAAAAGATGCCTTTCTTTAAAACAGATTTATTATATCCTGCTTGAGTTAGTTTGCGACGAATCGTATCTAAAAAAACTCTCCTTATACAAACCTTTTATGCACCCATTGGCTGAAGCGGTTTCCATTTGCACAAAAAGACGTATTTTCATTGGCCATATTTGACGTACGTTTTAAGGAGGTTTGTTACATTATTAATAAACTGTTATAAGGGATTGTAAATTTCCAACCTATCCTAATTCCCCAAGCTTTTCGAATATAAAGAGCAACTGTCACTGCAATTCATGCATATTTTTAATTTGATTTTGGAGACAAAACAACATAGGTTGAATATTCCAGTTTCACCGCTTCACCAAAAGTATAATTTTATCAATCAACGCAGAATAATGCCTTCAGAATATGCTTGAATAAACACCTTACAAACATTTCAAGGAATTGAACAACTGCAATAACTGTCAATGTTCAAAGCTCGACATTAGAAATGTGTGTGTATTAGAGGTTGATAGTTGTACTGAACAAAATATGGTTAGGTGCAAAGGGTGCACAGGGTGAAAACATAATACCGGTACTTATATTTTCTTCGAAATTCTTTCTCCAGTATAACAATGAAGGATGTATAATATAGATAGACCCAAGAATAATACAAATCGATATTTACTATATTCCAACAACAGTTGATATGATTTCACCTTGCATATATTTGCTGTGTCATAAAATAGAAATGGAGTAATGTATTACAATTTGTACAAATATTTAATAGGCTTATGCTGTATAGACTTATATGACTGCACACGTGCGTGTACTTATAAACATGAGCTTATGCGCTATAAACAAATAAGAAAATATTTCCAGGACATATTATAGTTTCAATTTCAATAGACAATACAGTTTCGGCTGTAGTATCGGTATAGTAAAAACTGCGTGCATATGCTACTGCTTTTGTTTCATTAAAAAGTTTTAATTTTGTTTCATTTTTCCAAAGTTTCATTTTGGATTCTATTTCATTAATTCTGTTTGAGTCAATTGTCTTAAATCCAATGAAAACAATCTAGTAAAATGACAATAAGAATGTCGTCATCGTCTTCGACATCACCATCGTCGTCGTCGTCGTCGTCGTCCATTGGTGAATACTCGGAATAACTGTACGTACTGTATCCGTCAACATACATCCTGTCGTTCGAATTCTTCCCTTATGTACGGCGATATAAAGAAAACGTAGGGAGTTGCGCAAGTGTTGTAGGTAGTCTGGCCTCTCCACTTATCACCGCCAGAGGGATATTCATCTCCATTTCCGGTTTGATATTTCCATACACAAATACGCGCTGATTTATTCGTCTGAAGCCTGAAAAAAAAATTAAACGATATTCTGATCTAATATAACTTCTGAAAAGAGCCCTCGCAGAGCACACAGCTACCAATGCCAAGGGCACTGCCATTAGACCTCAAAATTGAATTTTAATTGCATTTAAACATGGAGGTATCATTCAAATTAATCAATGAATTAAAAAGGTCAACACCACTCAAGGATACTGTTCATTCTAGAAGGAGTCTTGGTTAACGAGTAATTCAGAGGTGTCAAACTGTTGATATTTACCTCATCGCAAAGGATTAACTGTGAGTGGGGCAGAGGGAAAGGAAAGCCCTAAATGACCTCAAATTTCATCAACAAAAGTACATTTTTAGAAGGCAAAATAGCATTTTTGTTGATGAAACTTATAATTTTCCAATAGAATATCATCCGATGTTCTAAGCAAACAGCAAAACACATTTTCTGAAATCATCAGAACTGTCAGAATCAGGAAATATGGATCAAGTTAGTCATGGACGAAATTTATGATCTTTCAGGGGTCGGGGTGGGGGGAGGTGGCTGCCTGACAGTTAGGTTCTGTACGGCTATGTAGGAATCATGGTTACTGTATCATCAGCGGTCACCTACTGTGGACAGGAGTTGGAGTTTATCTGATAGTTGGGGGTCTGTACAGCTATGTGGGAACCATGGTTGCTGCATCTTCACCAGTCACCTACTCTGGACAGGAGTTCTGATACACGGTTGCTGCATCTTCATCGGTCAGGTACTCTAGACCAGAGTTGGAGGTTTATCTATTAGTTGGGGTTCTGTGCAGTTTAGTAGAGATCACGGTTGCTGTGTACTGCTGCTGTCAGGTACTCAGATGGGTTTTACCCGATAGTTGAGGTTCTATACATCTAATTAGGAACCACGGTTGCTGTTTTCTTCAGGGGTTAGGTGCTCTGGATATGAGAGGGGATTTACCTGATACTTCAGGTACATCTAAGTGCATGTTCAGCAGTCACCTACTCTGGGCAAGATTTGGAGGTTTATCTCATATTTGGGGTTCTGTGCGAATTAGGGTTAATGTGTTCTTCAGGGGTCAGGTACTCTGGACACGAGATGGCGTTTACCTGACAGTTGGGGTTCTTTGCAGTTAAGTAAAAATCAGAATTGTTTTCTTCTTCAGGGGTCAGGTACTCTGGACAGGAGTTGGGGTTTACCTGATAGTTGGGGTTCTGTGCAGTTAAGTAAAAATCAGAATTGTTTTCTTCTTCAGGGGTCAAGTTCTCTGGACACGAGATGGCGTTTACCTGACAGTTGGGGTTCTTTGCAGTTAAGTAAAAATCAGAATTGTTTTCTTCTTCAGGGGTCAGGTTCTCTGGACAGGAGTTGGGGTTTACCTGACAGTTGGGGTTCTGTGCAGTTAAGTAAAAATCAGAATTGTTTTCTTCTTCAGGGGTCAGGTTCTCTGCACAGGAGTTGGGGTTTATCTGACAGTTGGGGTTCTGTGCAGTTAAGTAAAAATCAGAATTGTTTTCTTCTTCAGGGGTCAGGTTCTCTGGACAGGAGTTGGGGTTTACCTGACAGTTGGGGTTCTGTGCAGTTAAGTAAAAATCAGAATTGTTTTCTTCTTCAGGGGTCAGGTTCTCTGCACAGGAGTTGGGGTTTACCTGACAGTAGGGGTTCTGTGCAGTTAAGTAAAAATCAGAATTGTTTTCTTCTTCAGGGGTCAGGTTCTCTGGACAGGAGTTGGCGTTTACCTGACAGTTGGGGTTCTGTGCAGTTAAGTAAAAATCAGAATTGTTTTCTTGTTCAGGGGTCAGGTACTCTGGACAGGAGTTGGGGTTTACCTGACAGTAGGGGTTCTGTGCAGTAAAGTAAAAATCAGAATTGTTTTCTTCTTCAGGGGTCAGGTTCTCTGGACAGGAGTTGGGGTTTACCTGACAGTAGGGGTTCTGTGCAGTTAAGTAAAAATCAGAATTGTTTTCTTCTTTAGGGGTCAGGTACACTGGACAGGAGTTGAGATTGACCTGATAGTTGGGGTCCTGTGCAGTTAACTAAAAATCAGAATTGTTTTCTTCTTCAGGGGTCAGGTTCTCTGGACAGGAGATGGGGTTTACCTGACAGTAGGGGTTCTGTGCAGTTAAGTAAAAACCAAAATTGTTTTCTTCTTTAGGGGTCAGGTACACTGGACAGGAGTTGAGATTGACCTGATAGTTGGCGTCCTGTGCAGTTAACTAAAAATCAAAATTGTTTTCTTCTTCAGGGGTCAAGTACTCTGGACAGGAGATGGGGTTTACCTGACAGTTGGGGTTCTTTGCAGTTAAGTAAAAATCAGAATTGTTTTCTTCTTCAGGGGTCAGGTACTCTGGACAGGAGTTGGGGTTCTGTGCAGTTAAGTAAAAATCAGAATTGTTTTCTTCTTCAGGGGTCAAGTACTCTGGACACGAGATGGGGTTTACCTGACAGTTGGGGTTCTGTGCAGTTAAGTAAAAATCAGAATTGTTTTCTTCTTCAGGGGTCAGGTACTCTGGACCAGAGTTGGGGTTTACCTGACAGTTGGGGTTCTGTGCAGTTAAGTAAAAATCAGAATTGTTTTCTTCTTAAGGGGTCAGGTACTCTGGACAGGAGTTGGTGTTTACCTGACAGCTGGGGTTCTGTGCAGTTAAGTAAAAATCAGAATTGTTTTCTTCTTCAGGGGTCAAGTTTTCTGGACAGGAGATGGGGTTTACCTGACAGTTGGGGTTCTGTGCAGTTAAGTAAAAATCAGAATTGTTTTCTTCTTCAGGGGTCAGGTTCTCTGGACAGGAGTTGGGGTTTACCTGATAGTTGGGGTTCTGTGCAGTTAAGTAAAAATCAGAATTGTTTTCTTGTTCAGGGGTCAGGTTCTCTGGACAGGAGATGGGGTTTACCTGACAGTTGGGGTTCTGTGCAGTTAAGTAAAAATCAGAATTGTTTTCTTCTTCAGGGGTCAGGTTCTCTGGACAGGAGATGGGGTTTACCTGACAGTTGGGGTTCTGTGCAGTTAAGTAAAAATCAGAATTGTTTTCTTCTTCAGGGGTCAGGTACTCTGGACAGGAGTTGGGGTTTACCTGATAGTTGGGGTTCTGTGCAGTTAAGTAAAAATCAGAATTGTTTTCTTCTTCAGGGGTCAGGTACTCTGGACAGGAGATGGGGTTTACCTGACAGTTGGGGTTCTGTGCAGTTAAGTAAAAATCAGAATTGTTTTCTTCTTCAGCGCTCAGGTTCTCTGGACAGGAGTTGGGGTTTACCTGACAGTTGGGGTTCTGTGCAGTTAAGTAAAAATCAGAATTGTTTTCTTCTTCAGGGGTCAGGTTCTCTGGACAGGAGTTGGGGTTTACCTGACAGTAGGGGTTCTGTGCAGTTAAGTAAAAATCAGAATTGTTTTCTTCTTCAGGGGTCAGGTTCTCTGGACAGGAGTTGGGGTTTACCTGACAGTTGGGGTTCTGCGCAGTTAAGTAAAAATCAGAATTGTTTTCTTCTTCAGGGGTCAGGTTCTCTGGACAGGAGTTGGGGTTTACCTGACAGTTGGGGTTCTGTGCAGTTAAGTAAAAATCAGAATTGTTTTCTTCTTCAGGGGTCAGGTTCTCTGGACAGGAGTTGGGGTTTACCTGACAGTAGGGGTTCTGTGCAGTTAAGTTTTCAGAATTGTTTTCTTCTTTAGGGGTCAGGTTCTCTGGACAGGAGATGGGGTTTACCTGACAGTAGGGGTTCTGTGCAGTTAAGTAAAAATCAGAATTGTTTTCTTCTTCAGGGGTCAGGTACTCTTGACAGAAGTTGGGGTTTACCTGACAGTTGGGGTTCTGTGCAGTTAAGTAAAAATCAGAATTGTTTTCTTCTTCAGGGGTCAAGTACTCTGGACCAGAGTTGGGGTTTACCTGACAGTAGGGGTTCTGTGCAGTTAAGTAAAAATCAGAATTGTTTTCTTCTTCAGGGGTCAGGTACTCTGGGCAGAAGTTGGGGTTTACCTGACAGGTGGGGTTCTGTGCAGTTAAGTAAAAATCAGAATTGTTTTCTTCTTCAGGGGTCAGGTTCTCTGGACAGGAGTTGGGGTTTACCTGACAGTTGGGGTTCTGTGCAGTTAAGTAAAAATCAGAATTGTTTTCTTCTTCAGGGGTCGGGTACTCTGGACAAGAGTTGGGGTTTACCTGACAGTAGGGGTTCTGTGCAGTTAAGTAAAAATCAGAATTGTTTTCTTCTTCAGGGGTCAGGTACTCTGGACACGAGATGGGGTTTACCTGACAGTAGGGGTTCTGTGCAGTTAAGTAAAAATCAGAATTGTTTTCTTCTTCAGGGGTCAGGTACTCTGGACAGGAGATGGGGTTTACCTGATAGTTGATGTTCTCTACAGCTACAGGTGAGTTGGAATCCTGGTTGTTGGTTTCTGCAGGGGTGATGTAATATGGTGACTCCCCTGCTGGGGTAATGTATTCATCTTTTACTGTCAACTCATGGTATTCTCCAGCCCTGTAATCATAGATATATGTAACTATTTTAAGTTTCACATGTGTGCTATGATCTAGTACAACAAAGATGGACAAAACTGACACAGGTGTAAAACACATTAAAACGAATTCAGCATGAAATGTTAATGTGACTGGTTTTTACTTTTTTACATGCCTATTTTTACAATTATTACAAGTCTGTGCATATGAGATCATGGGCAAGACAGTTCAATTTCTGGTACATCCTCACCCTGCTTTACAAGTGCCTCTGTGACTTTGTTTCTTTGTTATTACTGCCATGGGACAGACTATTCACTCTTATGTACACTGTCCCCCCCCCCCCCCCCCCCCCGATTCCTGTGACTCTGTGACCTTGTTACTGTTAGCTGCCATGGGACAGATTGTCCAACCTCATGTACACCTCCACCACCCTTACCTCTGTGACTCTGTTCCCTTGTCACTACTGCCAAGGGACAGATTGTCCAACCTCATGTACACCCCACCACCCTTACCTCTGTGACTCTGTTCCCTTGTCACTACTGCCATGGGACAGATTGTCCAACCTCATGTACACCCTCACCCCCTTACCTCTGTGACTCTGTGACCTTGTTACTGTTAGCTGCCATGGGACAGATTGTCCAACCTCATGTACACCTCCACCACCCTTACCTCTGTGACTCTGTTCCCTTGTCACTACTGCCAAGGGACAGATTGTCCAACCTCATGTACACCCCACCACCCTTACCTCTGTGACTCTGTTCCCTTGTCACTACTGCCATGGGACAGATTGTCCAACCTCATGTACACCCTCACCCCCTTACCTCTGTGACTGTGTTCCCTTGTCACTACTGCCAAGGGACAGATTGTCCAACCTCATGTACACCCCACCACCCTTACCTCTGTGACTCTGTTCCCTTGTCACTACTGCCATGGGACAGATTGTCCAACCTCATGTACACCCTCACCCCCTTACCTCTGTGACTGTGTTCCCTTGTCACTACTGCCAAGGGACAGATTGTCCAACCTCATGTACACCCCACCACCCTTACCTCTGTGACTCTGTTCCCTTGTCACTACTGCCATGGGACAGATTGTCCAACCTCGTGCACACCCCCACAGCCTTACCTCTGTGACTCTGTTCCCTTGTCACTACTGCCATGAGACAGATTGTCCAACCTCATGTACACCCTCACCCCTTTACCTCTGTGACTCTGTTCCCTTGTCACCGCTGCCATGGGACAGATTGTCCAACCTCATGTACACCCTCACCTCCATTACCACTGTGACTCTGTGACCTTGTTACTGTTAGCTGCCATGGGACAGATTGTCCAACCTCATGTACACCTCCACCTCCATTACCTCTGTGACTGTGTTCCCTTGTCACTACTGCCAAGGGACAGATTGTCCAACCTCATGTACACCCCACCACCCTTATCTCTGTGACTCTGTTCCCTTGTCACTACTGCCAAGGGACAGATTGTCCAGCCTCATGCACACCCCACCACCCTTACCTCTGTGACTGTGTTCCCTTGTCACTACTGCCAAGGGACAGATTGTCCAACCTCATGTACACCCTCACCCCCTTACCTCTGTGACTGTGTTCCCTTGTCACTACTGCCATGGGACAGATTGTCCAACCTCATGTACACCCCACCACCCTTATCTCTGTGATTCTGTTCCCTTGTCACTACTGCCAAGGGACAAATTGTCCAACCTCATGTACACCCTCACCCCCTTACCTCTGTGACTGTGTTCCCTTGTCACTACTGCCAAGGGACAGATTGTCCAACCTCATGTACACCCTCACCCCCTTACCTCTGTGACTCTGTTCCCTTGTCACTACTGCCATGGGACAGATTGTCCAACCTCATGTACACCCTCACCCCCTTACCTCTGTGACTGTTCCCTTGTCACTACTGCCATGGGACAGATTGTCCAACCTCGTGTACCCCCACCACCTTACCTATGCGACTCTGTTCCCTTGTTACTACTGCCATGAGACAGACTGTCCAACCTCATGTACACCCTCACCCCCTTACCTCTGTGACTCTGTTCCCTTGTCACTACTGCCAAGGGACAGATTGTCCAACCTCATGTACACCCTCACCCCCTTACCTCTGTGACTGTTCCCTTGTCACGACTGCCATGGGACAGATTGTCCAACCTCATGTACACCCTCACCCCCTTACCTCTATGACTGTTCCCTTGTCACGACTGCCATGGGACAGATTGTCCAACCTCATGTACATCCTCACCTCCATTACCACTGTGACTCTGTTCCCTTGTCACTAATGCCATGGGATAGATTGTCCAACCTCGTGTACCCCCACCATCTTACCTATGCGACTCTGTTCCCTTGTCACTACTGCCATGGGACAGATTGTCCAACCTCGTGCACCCCCACCATCTTACCTATGCGACTCTGTTCCCTTGTCACTACTGCCAAGGGACAGATTGTCCAACCTCATGTACACCCTCACCCCCTTACCTCTGTGACTGTGTTCCCTTGTCACTACTGCCAAGGGACAGATTGTCCAACCTCATGTACACCCTCACCCCCTTACCTCTGTGACTGTGTTCCCTTGTCACTACTGCCAAGGGACAGATTGTCCAACCTCATGTACACCCCCACCGCCTTACCTCTGTGACTGTTCCCTTGTCACGACTGCCATGGGACAGATTGTCCAACCTCATGTACATCCTCACCTCCATTACCACTGTGACTCTGTTCCCTTGTCACTACTGCCATGGGACAGATTGTCCAACCTCGTGTACCCCCACCACCTTACCTATGCGACTCTGTTCCCTTGTTACTACTGCCATGAGACAGACTGTCCAACCTCATGTACACCCTCACCCCCTTACCTCTGTGACTCTGTTCCCTTGTCACTACTGCCATGGGACAGATTGTCCAACCTCATGTACACCCTCACCCCCTTACCTCTGTGACTGTTCCCTTGTCACGACTGCCATGGGACAGATTGTCCAACCTCATGTACATCCTCACCTCCATTACCACTGTGACTCTGTTCCCTTGTCACTACTGCCATGGGACAGATTGTCCAACCTCGTGTACCCCCACCATCTTACCTATGCGACTCTGTTCCCTTGTCACTACTGCCATGGGACAGATTGTCCAACCTCGTGCACCCCCACCATCTTACCTATGCGACTCTGTTCCCTTGTCACTACTGCCAAGGGACAGATTGTCCAACCTCATGTACACCCTCACCCCCTTACCTCTGTGACTGTGTTCCCTTGTCACTACTGCCAAGGGACAGATTGTCCAACCTCATGTACACCCTCACCCCCTTACCTCTGCGACTCTGTTCCCGTGTCACTACTGCCATGGGACAGATTGTCCTATCTCATGTACACTCTCACCCCCTTACCTCTGTGACTGTTCCCTTGTCACTACTGCCATGGGACAGATATTCCAACCTTGTGTACCCCCACCACCTTACCTATGCGACTCTGTTCCCTTGTTACTACTGCCATGGGACAGATTGTCCAATCTCATGTACACCCTCACCCCCTTACCCCTGTGACTCTGTTCCCTTATTACTACTGCCATGAGACAGACTGTCCAACCTCATGTACACCCTCACCTCCATTACCACTGTGACTCTGTTCCCTTGTCACTACTGCCATGGGACAGATTGTCCAACCTCGTGCACCCCCACCATCTTACCTATGCGACTGTTCCCTTGTCACTACTGCCATGGGACAGATTGTCCAACCTCGTGCACCCCCACCATCTTACCTATGCGACTCTGTTCCCTTGTCACTACTGCCAAGGGACAGATTGTCCAACCTCATGTACACCCTCACCCCCTTACCTCTGTGACTCTGTTCCCTTGTCACTACTGCCATGGGACAGATTGTCCAACCTCATGTACACCCTCACCCCCTTACCTCTGTGACTCTGTTCCCTTGTCACTACTGCCAAGGGACAGATTGTCCAACCTCATGTACACCCTCACCCCCTTAGCTCTGTGACTGTTCCCTTGTCACTACTGCCATGGGACAGATTGTCCAACCTCATGTACACCCTCACCCCCTTACCTCTGTGACTCTGTTCCCTTGTCACTACTGCCAAGGGACAGATTGTCCAACCTCATGTACACCCTCACCCCCTTAGCTCTGTGACTGTTCCCTTGTCACTACTGCCAAGGGACAGATTGTCCAATCTAATGTACACCCTCACCCCCATTACCATTGTGACTCTGTTCCCTTGTTACCACTGTCGTGGGACAGACTATACATGGGACAGTTTGTACTAGCCAAAAGCTAAGACGGACATTCTTATCGCAACACCCAGCTTCGACCATATGGACTTCCACACGGACAAGTTGTCTAAAAAAACCCGGCTCGAACCATGCCTAATTTTTGCCTTCCACCAATTCCCTGATACGAGCAAACTGTAAACAAAGCCGACATCGGGAAACAGAATGATAATGTCATAACGATAACGAGATAATGTTAGTTTGATTAGTTTGGTTTTGCTCAATTGAAAGTTTAAACGGCTGGATTACGGTTGAAAGATGGCTTATCGACGCCAGCTTTGACATGTTTACAGTTTTTACCAGTAAATCGGTAGATAGCGTTGTACCATCTCCTGTACGCCACCAACCCCACGCCCTTACCAATTAGGCTCCTTGTTACTGTGATGTGATCGATTATCTGCTTTCATGTATGCACCCTTTCTCACTCTCTCCAGCTCACGCTGAGCTACCAAACGTCTGGAAGTGTACAAAACAGAGATCAAAAGATATACAGACATCCCCTAACATCCTTAATAGGTATGCATGTATTTATTTATTTATTTAGTTGATTATCTGTTGTTTCAGAATGTACTCAAAGAGTATTTCAGATGTAAAATAGTGGACAGTGTTGTAGTGGGAGGGAACTGGGCAGAGCCCCAGACAATTACAAGTTAGAATTAGATTGTCAATTAGCTGGTTTTTAATCTTGATCTAAAAGGGCCCCAAATAAATTTGCACACAGTACTGTTATTCACCTAAAACTTAACCGTTTTCATTATCCACAAACCATGTTGCTTTGAAAACTTTAGCAAACGTTATATAAAGGGAACCTGCATGGAAACCAAAGCTGGACGGATGAACAGACAGAGAGACAAACTGACAGATGGGCGGGCAGACAGACAGACGGGCAATCAGACAGATGAGCTGACAGATGGGCAGACAGACAGGCAAGCGAGCAGATCAGCAGACAAACAGACAAGCTGACAGACAGAGAGACAGACAAGCTGACAGACAGGTATACAGACAGATGGGCAATCAGACAGATGAGCTGACAAGATGGGCAGACAGACAGGCAAGCTGGCAGATGGGCAGACAGACAGACAAGCCGACGGACAGAGAGACAGACAAGCTGACAGATAGGTATACAGACAGATGGGCAATGAGACAGATGAGCTGACAGATGGGCAGACAGACAGACAAGCTGACAGACAGAGACAGACAAGCTGACAGATAGGCATACAGACAGATGGCAGAGTGACACACAGATACATAGTTTTCCCTGTGAAGGCCTTGGGGAAGAACAATTTCTTTGTAAATTGACCGAGCTACCTTTCATAAATAAAGATATTCTTATTATATATAGAACAATCAACTTCTTTCTTATAAATTATTTTAAACATATATCTCTTCCTGTGCACAAATTTTCTTGTGAAGCTGCCAACACACAAGCAAATATAGAACTCTGGCCAAAACATAACCTCCATAGGGAGGGTAATATTAAATCTTTTGCAAACAGAGATCAAAATAAAAAATGATCGGTGCTAATCGCCAGCCAAAGATGACAAAATTATGCATCGTTTTTAAGTTTTTGTAATGGAATATGGATTTGCCTCCATGGGTTTAGAACCCGTTTTACTCCCACCATAATGGTGGCCACCATCGTATCAGCGAAATATTCTTCAATATCAGTACAGCGTAAAACACTGCAAAATACATAGTAAATAAATACATTGCCACGTTCTGCAGATATTAAATACGACTTCCGAGAAAACTTACCCTTTCCACTGCCAGAAGAGGAGGGCAGCAAGGACGCTTATTGTCGCCACGGTTATTACACTGACAGCTATCAGAGCGCTTCGAACTGCAAAATATAAGACATACACATCTGACAGAACTTGAAAAGAAAGGATAAAATCATCGCACTGCATGCACTATATGTTTTATTATACAAAACGTATACATGTTCAGCTGAAATTTTAATATTGCTTATTAACTTGTTCATGTATTTTGATAGCAGAGCAAGCCCTCATTTCTGCTGATTCCTTTACAAGTAAGTAGATGTGAGAGTTAGACATAAAGGGAGATAACTACAGTGAAATAAATGTACAAGATCATGGAAGCTGGTGGAAATTTCTCTTTAGTCCAGTGGAAGGAGAGTGGACTCGAAACCCTTTCTCTTTAGTCCACTGGTACGAGAGTGGGCTTGAAACCCTTTCTCTTTAGTCCAGAAGTAGAAGAGTGAACTTGAAACCCTTTCTCTTTAGTCCAGTGGTACGAGAGTAGACTTGAAACCCTTTCTCTTTAGTCCAGTGGTACGAGAGTGGACTTGAAACCCTTTCTCTTTAGTCCACTGGTACGAGAGTGGACTCGAAACCCTTTCTCTTTAGTCTGGTAGTAGGAAAGTGAACTTGAAACCCTTTCTCTTCAGTCCAGTGGTACGAGAGTGGACTTAAAACCCTTTCTCTTTAGTCCAATGGTACGATAGTGGACTCGAAACCCAAAGAGCACTGGTTCATTACTGATACTGACCAGTGAAACAAAGAATTATTCAAAGAGTTATAGCCATATTAGCAAATGTCCACTTACCCGCACTGCTAGTACTGCCATGCGTGATGATCAGCTTGAAATAAATAGAGCTGAAAGTATAGAGAGAAATTAAATGCAGATGCAAAATTGATGGAAAGCAACATGGCAGCCCTTTGATGTTTTTATGTATTGTTTTAGTGAAGATCAATACTTGTTTACAAAAATCTTTTGAAAAAATTGCATTAGGAATTGCAAGGGGGGTAGAACTCTAGCGCAGCACAATGACCCAAGAGCCTCTCACCAAAGCAGTTGCTGTGAGTTCAAGTTTAGCTCATGCTGGCCTCCTCTCTATGTGGGAAGGTCTGCCAGCAACCTGTGAGTGGTTGTGCGTTTCTCCCGGGCTCTGCCCGGTTTCCACCGAACATAATGTAGGAAGCCCTCATATAAGTGAAATATTCTTGAGAATGGCGTAAAACACTAATCAAATAAATAAATAAATCAAATGCCAGTCAAAATCAAGTAAATATTAATAAGTAAAATATACTCACGCTGTCTTAGGCAACAGAGCGTTGTCCGTGGCTATCACTGTTAGGTTGTAACTAACAATGTTTGGGTCAGGGGCAAACATTAATTTAATTACGCCCGAATTCTTATCAATCATGAAGATTGATCTTGTCTGTGGAGTAGAAACAAAATGTGCCAAACCTTTTTTTTTATCCGGACGAATTAAATATGAAAACTGTCTGGATCGTTAAGGAGCAACTGTGGAATAACAGTGTTAAACATAAGCCATACGGCAATCCGTGAACAATTTTAACGCTGTGAATGTCTGAGCAAATGTTGACCTATGGTAGTAAAAAAAAACTTCATTGTGGGGTGTTCGAGTACTAACTCCCTGGAGTGGTCTTTGATATGCAAATTGCTTCCCAGCCCTCTGATTGGCTGAATGAAGTCAATCTGAATGCGTGTCCACAAAACAGGAAAATGGTATTAAAAATCGCCAGAGCAAGCGAATATCCTATATATATATATATATATAAATAAGCGAATATTTCACTTATATGACTGCGGCCTGCATTATGGTGGGTGGAAACCGGGCACAGCCTGGGGGATACCCACAACCATCCGCAGGTTGTTGAGAGACCTTCCCACAAATGGCCGTGCATAAAAGTTGTTGCCCTACATGAAACTTTCTTGATTACACAAATGGTAAATCTCATAATTCTCATAAGCAATAAAGTCACAGAAACCCTGTATACAAGAAACTGTTGCCCTGCATGGACACTTAATTTCTAGAGAACCTGTTTACAACTGAAAACACATTGAAATTTACATAAATTTTAAATTTTTGAATTGAAAGTCTATCAATTAAAATTGTTAAAAAACATTTGCAGGCTTAACCTGCTATCTGAGAATGTGCATTTACACAGCATACCTTAAACTAGGGAGCAAAAAAAAGCCTAACCTTCAATCTATGTATGATAGCACAATATACAAAAGCTAAAAAAAAAAAAAAAGCTTAACCCCTCCACCCATGTATGTGCATTTACACACCATACTTTAGACTAGAGAGCTAAACAAAAAGCTTAACCTTCAATCAATGAATGAGAGCCCATTATACATGTACAGGAGCTAAAAGAAAAAGCTTAACCCCTCCATCCATGTATGACAGCCCATCATACAGGATGTGAAAAAAACAAGGGTTAACTAGACACCAACCCCAACAACAACACCGCCACTTTTGCCCCCTCTCACAATACATGTACTTCATACAGGCAGAGCTAAAACCCTAACTGTGGGCCATATTTCACCGGTTTCCATATGATCATTAGCCAACTATCACAGTGTAACTGCTCTAGTTTCATTCCCTATATACTTTTACTTTAGAAGAACGGGGAGCAGACGGGTGAACAAATTTCCCTTAAAAAGCACCATGAAGAGAAAAGTGACTTATTCATAACCCTGCAGACAAAGTACATGGCTTTATACTGACTAGAACAACTGTAATTCTTTCACCATTTTGTATGTTTGCAGTTTTTCCTTTAAGTACATGTATAGTATGATAGCATTATTCTCTGTTCACTGATACTATTATACTATTTCTGATTGATCCCTAAAATTGTACTTCTTTTTCCAAGATCAAATTTAAGTACATAATAAAATCACGGTGAAAGTTGCATACTCATTCACATGTCAAATCACTGAGGAATTCGAGTAGGACAAGAACTTACCCTGACATCGCTAACATTCACGGAGTATGTGACATTGTCTCCATCTTCATCTTCAGCATGAATTCTCAGCCCCTGTATTTCACTCTTGACTTTCTGTTCACTCATGTCAATAGGAAACTCATCCAGAGCTGAAACCAAAAGTCATTCCAAATTGTTGAATGGAGGTTACTTTCAGCTTATTTATTTATTTGAATGTTTTTGTAACTCCAAACTGAAATAAATGTTTCACTGGTATGATGGTGGTCAGTCTAATGGATGGAGGGGACCGGAGAGCCCCACCAATCTCTGGCAAAGTTAACGAACTTTCCTACGTGTGACGTTATTTATTTACTATTGGCGTGAAACAAGAGGTTTTCAACATAGTTTAATGGGATGTGCAAAGAACCTAGCGGACATCGTTGATCGCTTATTGTCACCAAGGTCCCACAAGCAGTGGGCAAAGGCACCAAAATCTTTCCAATTGCTAACTTCCTCATAACAAAGCCTGAAACCAAATCTGATTAAAACTGTCAAGTAGTTCAGGGGACATGTTATAGACAAGCAACCTTCAAAATGGCTACTTTATTTGATTTGATTAGTGTTTTACGCTGTACTCAAGAATATTTCACTTATACGATGGCAGCCAGCATTATGGTGGGTGGAAGCCGGGCACAGCCCAGGGGAAACCCACGACCATCCGCTGGTTGCTGCCAGACCTTCCCATTTACGGCCGGAGAGGAAGCCAGCATGACTTGAACTCACAGCGACCGCATTGGTGAGAGGCTCCTGGGTCATTACACTGCGCTAGCGCGCTAACCGACTGAGCCACGGAAGCCTCCCAAAATGGCTACTATGTAAACAAGCGGACAAAGTCTTGAAGGTCACCACAAGGAAGCTAGTTTGAAACAAATTTAGATTAAATTCCACCCAGTATAATTTTTAAAAAAGATATCTTGCAGACAAGTTGAGGTCATGCATACCAGACAGACAGACCAGACAAAAAGACACACAGGTGTACTATCCAGTTTAGTTGTTTTCATTAAGTACATTCTGTACTTTTTAACAGATATACCGCCCACGTAAACTTTTACCTCAATATGGACAAGGGACAAAGTGATAAATTTTGTAATTAACAGTTATAGATCTTATCTGAATTACCCTCTTGTTACACGGTTAATTTTTTACGCTTGAAACTACTAAAAATGGGGCCTCAGCCGTACAAGCATGTAGTATTAATTTAATCCCCGAAATTTGTCATTAGCCATTTTCTGAAGTCCCACCCAACCACAGCTTACGCCTAAAAAGGGAGGTAATTCTGTGCAACCCTATTATCATGCAAACCGGGCATCAATCAGCAACTCCACTGAAGTTTACAACACTTTTATGTTTTCTTCTTTAACACTGATTCTAATCATAATTCTACATAAATTTATTTCTCCTAGCAAACAGAGGCTCGGGTGATTTTCCACTGAAGGAATGCTTAAGGTGTTTATAGCACGCACTGATTGAGTGGTGGAGAGACCCCAAGCAGTGGGTGCTATAAAGGAAGGAATAAAATGAAAACTCACGTGTGGTGAATTTTGGTGCATGTTTGTTGGGATCATCGTAATTAAGAACAATGTTTACTCTGAGACCTTGGTCAACTTCGAAATTGATGTCATTAGGGTTCCGCGCCATGACAAACAGCTGAAAAAGTTAAACAAAAGTCACTCAATGGATATCAAACTGACTTAACTGTGATATATTCAGACAGTTGTACAGTTTGGCTCTGACACAGAGTAAGTTTGTTGTTGAAAATGCTGACACTATAAGCCAAAGGTTTTGCTCACATTTTTGTACACCTTACTGATTTCATATTTCCAGATGTTTCCAGTCCAAAAAAGTCACATTTTCCAGTTAAAACTTAATATTCTAAGGTATACAAGCTTCAATTTTATTAGTTGAGCCTTTCTTGCGAACACAGCAAATTTCTCCACGAGAAAGTCAGCACAATACATATGTACTCAGGTTGGTTCTGTAGTCAAGTGCATATAGATCATGCCACAGTTCATGTGCCAACCTGTTTCTCATTTTCAAGGCTTTTGCAGGCCCAACCACAAAACCCCATGATTTTCCAGGTTTTGAACTCCCACACCCTCATTTACACCATCAAACTTGGCCTTCATACATGTAAGAAAGTCAACTTGGGCACATCAATAGCCATGTCCAGACAGACAGAGAAAATAAACATGATGACAGACACAGAATAAAACCTCCTTGTCGTGGCCGGGTTATTTACTTTGTTTACTTTGTAAGGACATGTACCATAGAGATTCTAGTTTCAAATCTAGATGTCTTTTTTTTTTAAAGTGAACATGAACGACGTAACAGTTGCATTCATACTGCCGGGGCAAACTAACTGAAAGTATTTTTCATTCATTTACAAAATTTTCAATGCATTGTGAAAAGTAGTTAAAAAAAGATAAAATATGTTGATCTATTTGGACCATGTCACATCAATTTATTATAATTTATTATAATTTCCCCTATTTATCTACAAACCATTTTGAAGAGCAAAGTTATTTTCTGTAAAATCAATTCATTTCAACAAATTGCAACTGGGTTTTAACCAAAACACTTGGAAATTATGGCCTCAAAATCCTACCTTAGAAAAAACGTTACTTCTGTTGAATTTAAAGTATTTCTAAGAACAATCCCCAATACATGTCAGCCTTTTATTTGAGACACACAGTAGTAAAGATTGATTTCATGTACATTACAAACATGTCTTACCCCTCCAGGCACATTTAATGTGTAATTCTCAGGCCTGACACAACCGTGACAGTCAGATGTAGCCCTTATTACTCCGCTGTTTTTATCGATCGTAAAGTTATAATTGTTTCGAAACAAAGTGTACTCGACCGTTGCATTTTCCCCTTCATCAGGGTCATCAGCAGTTGGGATAGGTATGAGTCTTCCTGATTTGTAAGTCTGGGGAAAAAAAGAGGAAAAAATTATACTCTCATAAAGTTCTTTAATATAATTAGAAAAGCAGCAATCACGAGATACGTACTCTTGGCATATAATCCTGCAAAATGGAAATGTTACATCCTTGTCAAGGGACGTCTCTATGTATGTTGTCATAACCTTGCTCCTCAAAAAGCATGTACTGCTCCTGCAGGTTGGGACAATTGCGAGGACAGCACAACTGGTTGTGTCGTTGCTTTTTGTATGTATGTAGTTTCACTTTTCAAAGTACATGATGCTTTATCTTGTTTTATATACATGTATATTGATGTATTTTTTGATCGGACTCGTGTACATATTTCCTATATATTCGCTTTCTCTGCGAAGGCCTTGGTGAAGAACAGTTTCATTTTAAAATTAACCGATCTACCTTCAATAAATAAAGATATTATTATAAAAACCTGGGTACTTATTCGCTCAGATACACAACATGAATGTTTCAATCTCATTGTTCTGGCTTCTCTGTCGTTTTGGCATGGATTGCAAAAAGAAAAAAGCTGTTAACGTGGTGTTACACGAAGTTCTTTGGCAATTCCTGGACTGAGCACTGAGCTTACTGACTACAGTAAAACCTGTATGTCACAAGCGGAAAAGTGCATACACATGTAATGTGCAGGAAAGAATACTTAAGAATACTGAGACATTCAGACGGAGAAAGTTAAACAAAGAAACAGAAACTGCTCAAACGGATATATATTTAAATAATTTCTTACATTGCCACACTCACCAAAGTGAGAATGGGGTGAAAGTACAGACACAGTGTAGATACATGTATGTATACTATCGATCAGTAAGTAAAAATCATAACAAGAGCATAAACTTGTAAAACGGGGCCTATTGTGGTGATGGTCTAGAGTTCAAGGTGAAACTATTTGTTTTCTGTTTTCTGACTATTGTTTAGTTTTTTGATGTTTTTGTTAAATGTGGGAGAAAGCCTAAAGCACAGGCCACCATTTCTCCAAACCTTGTTTGCATAAGGCCAGCATCTCACATTGTTGATAGATGCGTTTCAGTCTTTCTGACAGTCCATGAATGTAAGGGATGGAGACTGGATTTATGATCAGTTCTATGTGTGGTTGGAATGGATGATTTGGATGCCTTGTAATATGTCTATGGTTTGTAACCACAATTCTGTATGCTCACCGCAATGTCCTGCTTCTGTTGAGCTTTGTCCTCCACAGCAGTATACATGTAACTTTTCACATGCATATACCTTACCTACCAAAGGCCACTGCATGGTTAAAATCAGACACTAACTGAATTAAAAATTCTTAAGCGCGCAGTTCAACACCAATGATAATTTTGTCATTAGGCTACCTGTTAGGGGCCATACACAGCATCTCTTGTTTCCCACACCAACCTGTCTTATGGATGCACCGGCAGGTGGTGTTCAAGTACTCATCAATAGTACACTCAAAGCAGAAACAGTGTTACTCACTTTGTATGGATACAAACATACACCATTTACACTGTGTCCATCCGTAAGAAATTTGTCATTATAAGCATATCAGAACTTACAAACGTTAAATATTGACGCACATTAACAAGTATTTTATATACATTTTGTCCCAGGTTACATATCGTTAGAGGCTCTTGTCTTTCAATGGTGACTTGTCAAGCGTCCTGTAGTCGGACCTTGACACCATTTTATTGATGTCAAACATTTGATTCCCAGCTCATCATGATAATGTCACAAAAATGCAGAAGTCACTGAAGTCACAAGCTGTAACATAATAGATGATGCACTAGGATTGTTTTTTTTACATAACAATGGCTTGAGGTCCTGCTTCACACTAGAGCCACCTCACGGGAATAAAAAAAAATATGCGGTCAATGACTTTTGTGTGCAGTTCCCCACTGTGAGGACACACCCAACCTTGGACAGAGAAACTATGACGCAGTCAATGACTCTTGTGTGCAGTTTCCCATTGTGAGGATGACACACCCAATCTTGGACAGGGAAACTATTACGCGGTCAATGACTCTTGTGTGCAGTTTCCCACTGTGAGGATGACACACCCAACCTGGGACAGAGAAACTATGACGCGGTCAATGACTCTTGTGTGCAGTTTCCCATTGTGAGGATGACACACCCAATCTTGGACAGGGAAAGTATGACGTGGTCAATGACTCTTGTGTGCAGTTTCCCATTGTGAGGAAGACACATCCAACCTTGGACAGGGAAACTATGACGTGGTCAATGATTCTTGTGTGCAGTTCCCCATTGTGAGGATGACACACCCAACCTTGGACAGAGAAACTATGACGCGGTCAATGACTCTTGTGTGCAGTTCCCCATTGTGAGGATGACACACCCAACCTTGGACAAGGAAACTATGACACGGTCAATGACTCTTGTGTGCAGTCCAACCTTGGACAGGGAAACTATGACGTGGTCAATGACTCTTGTGTGCAGTTCCCCTTTGTGAGGATGACACACCCAATCTTGGACAGGGAAACTATTACGCGGTCAATGACTCTTGTGTGCAGTTTCCCATTGTGAGGATGACACACCCAACCTTGGACAGAGAAACTATGACGCAGTCAATGACTCTTGTGTGCAGTTTCCCATTGTGAGGAAGACACATCCAACCTTGGACAGGGAAACTATGACGCGGTCAATGACTCTTGTGTGCAGTTTCCCATTGTGAGGATGACACACCCAATCTTGGACAAGGAAACTATGACACGCTCAATGACTCTTGTGTGCAGTTCGCCACTGTGAGGATGACACACCCAATCTTGGATAGAGAAACTATGACGTGGTCAATGACTCTTGTGTGCAGTTCCCCATTGTGAGGATGACACACCCAATCTTGGACAAGGAAACTATGACGTGTTCAATGACTCTTGTATGCAGTTCCCCATTGTGAGGATGACACACCCAACCTTGGACAAGTAAACTATGACGTGGTCAATGACTCTTGTGTGCAGTTTCCCATTGTGAGGAAGACACATCCAACCTTGGACAGGGAAACTATGACGTGGTCAATGATTCTTGTGTGCAGTTCCCCATTGTGAGGATGACACACCCAACCTTGGACAGAGAAACTATGACGCGGTCAATGACTCTTGTGTGCAGTTCCCCATTGTGAGGATGACACACCCAATCTTGGACAAGGAAACTATGATGTGTTCAATGACTCTTGTGTGCAGTTCCCCATTGTGATGATGACACACCCAACCTTGGACAAGTAAACTATGACGTGGTCAATGACTCTTGTGTGCAGTTCCCCATTGTGAGGAAGACACACCCAATCTTGGACAAGGAAACTATAACGTGGTCAATGACTCTTGTGTGCAGTTTCCCATTGTGAGGATGACACACCCAATCTTGGACAGGGAAACTAGGACGTGGTCAATGACTCTTGTGTGCAGTTTCCCATTGTGAGGAAGACACATCCAACCTTGGACAGGGAAACTATGACGTGGTCAATGACTCTTGTGTGCAGTTCCCCATTGTGAGGATGACACACCCAACCTTGGACAGAGAAACTATGACACGGTCAATGACTCTTGTGTGCAGTTTCCCATTGTGAGGATGACACACCCAATCTTGGACAGGGAAACTATGACGCGGTCAATGACTCTTGTGTGCAGTTTCCCATTGTGAGGAAGACACATCCAACCTTGGACAGGGAAACTATGACGTGGCCAATGACTCTTGTGTGCAGTTCCCCTTTGTGAGGATGACACACCCAATCTTGGACAGGGAAACTATTACGCGGTCAATGACTCTTGTGTGCAGTTTCCCATTGTGAGGATGACACACCCAACCTTGGACAGAGAAACTATGACGCAGTCAATGACTCTTGTGTGCAGTTTCCCATTGTGAGGAAGACACATCCAACCTTGGACAGGGAAACTATGACGCGGTCAATGACTCTTGTGTGCAGTTTCCCATTGTGAGGATGACACACCCAATCTTGGACAAGGAAACTATGACACGCTCAATGACTCTTGTGTGCAGTTCGCCACTGTGAGGATGACACACCCAATCTTGGATAGAGAAACTATGACGTGGTCAATGACTCTTGTGTGCAGTTCCCCATTGTGAGGATGACACACCCAATCTTGGACAAGGAAACTATGACGTGTTCAATGACTCTTGTATGCAGTTCCCCATTGTGAGGATGACACACCCAACCTTGGACAAGTAAACTATGACGTGGTCAATGACTTGTGTGCAGTTCCCCATTGTGAGGAAGACACACCCAATATTGGACCAGGAAACTATGATGTATTCAATGACTCTTGTGTGCAGTTCCCCATTGTGAGGATGACACACCCAACC
Organism: Liolophura sinensis; assembly: GCF_032854445.1. Classification (NCBI taxonomy): domain Eukaryota; kingdom Metazoa; phylum Mollusca; class Polyplacophora; order Chitonida; family Chitonidae; genus Liolophura; species Liolophura sinensis. The sequence continues at coordinate 9,389,274 of NC_088307.1, forward strand.
TTGGACAAGTAAACTATGACGTGGTCAATGACTCTTGTGTGCAGTTCCCCATTGTGAGGATGACACACCCAATCTTGGACAAGGAAACTATGACACGCTCAATGACTCTTGTGTGCAGTTCGCCACTGTGAGGATGACACACCCAATCTTGGAAAAGGAAACTATGACGTGGTCAATGACTCTTGTGTGCAGTTCCCCATTGTGAGGATGACACACCCAATCTTGGACAAGGAAACTATGACGTGTTCAATGACTCTTGTGTGCAGTTCCCCATTGTGAGGATGACACACCCAACCTTGGACAAGTAAACTATGACGTGGTCAATGACTCTTGTGTGCAGTTCCCCATTGTGAGGAAGACACACCCAATCTTGGACCAGGAAACTATGACGCGGTCAATGACTCTTGTGTGCAGTTCCCCATTGTGAGGATGACACACCCAACCTTGGACAAGTAAACTATGACGTGGTCAATGACTCTTGTGTGCAGTTCCCCATTGTGAGGATGACACACCCAATCTTGGACAAGTAAACTATGACGTGGTCAATGACTCTTGTGTGCAGTTCCCCATTGTGAGGAAGACACACCCAATCTTGGACCAGGAAACTATGACGCGGTCAATGACTCTTGTGTGCAGTTCCCCATTGTGAGGATAACACACCCAACCTTGGACAAGTAAACTATGACGTGGTCAATGACTCTTGTGTGCAGTTCCCCATTGTGAGGAAGACACATCCAACCTTGGACAGGGAAACTATTACACGGTCAATGACTCTTGTGTGCAGTTCCCCATTGTGAGGATGACACACCCAACCTTGGACAAGGAAACTATGACGTGGTCAATGACTCTTGTGTGCAGTTCCCCATTGTGAGGATGACACACCCAACCTTGGACAAGTAAACTATGACGTGGTCAATGACTCTTGTGTGCAGTTCCCCATTGTGAGGAAGACACACCCAATCTTGGACAAGGAAACTATGACGTGTTCAATGACTCTTGTGTGCAGTTCCCCATTGTGATGATGACACACCCAATCTTGGACAAGTAAACTATGACGTGGTCAATGACTCTTGTGTGCAGTTCCCCATTGTGAGGAAGACACACCCAATCTTGGCCAAGAAACTATAACGTGGTCAATGACTCTTGTGTGCAGTTCCCCATTGTGAGGATGACACACCCAACCTTGGACAAGGAAACTATGACGTGGTCAATGACTCTTGTGTGCTGTTCCCCATTGTGAGGATGACACACCCAACCTTGGACAAGGAAACTATGACACGGTCAATGACTCTTGTGTGCAGTTCCCCTTTGTGACGATGACACACCCAACCCTGGACAAGGAAACTATGACGCGGTCAATGACTCTTGTGTGCAGTTCCCCATTGTGAGGAAGACACATCCAACCTTGGACAGGGAAAGTATGACGTGGTCAATGACTCTTGTGTGCAGTTCCCCATTGTGAGGAAGACACATCCAATCTTGGACAGGGAAACTATTACGCGGTCAATGACTCTTGTGTGCAGTTCCCCACTGTGAGGATGACACACCCAATCTTGGACAAGGAAACTATGACGTGGTCAATGACTCTTGTGTGCAGTTCCCCATTGTGAGGATGACACACCCAATCTTGGACAAGGAAACTATGACGTGGTCAATGACTCTTGTGTGCAGTTCCCCTTTGTGAGGATGACACACCCAACCCTGGACAAGGAAACTATGACGTGGTCAATGACTCGTGTACAGTTCCCCATTGTGAGGATGACACACCCAATCTTGGACAGGGAAACTATTACGCGGTCAATGACTCTTGTGTGCAGTTCCCCATTGTGAGGATGACACACCCAATCTTGGACAAGGAAACTATGACGTGGTCAATGACTCTTGTGTGCAATTCCTCATTGTGAGGATGACACACCCAACCTTGGACAAGGAAACTATGACGTGGTCAATGACTCTTGTGTGCAGTTCGCCATTGTGAGGATGACACACCCAACCTTGGACAAGTAAACTATGACGTGGTCAATGACTCTTGTGTGCAGTTCTCCATTGTGAGGATGACACACCCAATCTTGGACAGAGAAACTATGACGTGGTCAATGACTCTTGTGTGCAGTTCCCCATTGTGAGGAAGACACACCCAACCTTGGACACAGAAACTATGACGCGGTCAATGACTCTTGTGTGCAGTTCCCCATTGTGAGGATGACACACCCAACCTTGGACAAGGAAACTATGACGTGGTCAATGACTCTTGTGTGCAGTTCCCCATTGTGAGGAAGACACACCCAACCTTGGACAGGGAAACTATGACGTGGTCAATGACTCTTGTGTGCAGTTTTCCACTGTGAGGAAGACACACCCAATCTTGGACAGGGAAGCTATTACGCAGTCAATGACTCTTGTGTGCAGTTCCCCATTGTGAGGAAGACACACCCAACCTTGGACAAGGAAACTTATGACGCGGCCAATGACTCTTGTGTGCAGTTCCCCATTGTGAGGAAGACACACCCAAACGTGGAGAAGGAAACTTATGACGCGGTCAATGACTCTTTTGTGCAGTTCCTTGTTGTGAGGACACACCCAACCTTGGACAGGGAAACCATGACGTGGTCAATGACTCTTGTGTGCAGTTTCCCATTGTGAGGAAGACATACCCAACCTTGGACAGGGAAACTATGACACGGTCAATGACTCTTGTGTGTAGTCATGTGTGCAGTCTAATGTTGGTTGAAAACTATTTATAGTGTATTATCTGTATGTCGCATGTGGGAAGTTTGTCAGTGCATGCTGGTGTCCTCCAACATAACACTGACTGCCAATAAATCAATAAATAAATAAAACTTCACACCAGCTTACTTAATTAAACAATGTCCCTTAACTTGATCCCTACCTGATTTAGTGTGACACTGCATTACTTTTTGTTGAATAAATAAATAAATAAATAAACAAATAAAACTTAAAAGGAGCTTATTTTATTAAACACCATCCCTTACACTTGATCCTCACCTGACTTAGTGTGACACTGTATTGACCCTGGGGGAAGCTTGGGGCGTTGTCGTTGATGTCAAGTAGAGTAACGTTTACAATCGTGAAGTTTTGCTTCGCTGGGACACCATCATCAGTGGCTATGACTTTCAAAATGAAGTGCTGTACTGGTAAGGCCTCTCTATCAAGCTTTTTGGATACTGTGATGTTACCCAAAGAAGAAATTTGGAAATAATCTGAAAAAGAGCAAAAAAATTATTGGAAATGACCTTAAATTTCATACCTCAAAACCTGATAGTGTTGTAAGGTGCCAAAAGGGAGGGCGGGGGAGCGGGAGGGCTTCCCCTTGAAGAGTTCCACGTGGTAGACCAATAATTTTTCTTTCCGCAGGCATTCATCACCCATTGTTATCGGCTTACAAAACGCATTAATCATTGATTAGTTGTAGGCAAAAACACCATAATTAACATTCACCCAAGACTCCATTCATGTTGTAATCTTTTAGCCATCAGAAATACTTCAACATGACCCTGGCTATCTCACAGACTATAGAGTGTCCAGGCTCTGGGCAGCCCGCGAACCCTCAGGTATCGTGACGGGACACTGAGAATCACTGCTTCCAAAGTTAATAGGACGTTAATGGAAAATACCTCTAAAAACTGAAGTAGGCATCACTAAATAGACCACTTAAAACTATGCATAAATGTACTTTTTTTTTTTTTTTTTAGATTTTTGCGCGGGGTGTGAATGGCTTTCAAACATTTGAATTCTAAGGTAGGGTTTATAGACAATACTATTAGGTGGGCTTTATGGACCATACTATCAGATGGGCTTTATGGATCATACTATCAGGTGGGCTTTATGGACCATACTATCAGATGGGCTTTACGGATCATACTATCAGATGAGCTTTATGGACCATACTATCAGATGGTCTTTATGGATCATACTATCAGGTTGGCCTTATGGACCATACTATCAGGTGGGCTTTATGGATCATACTATCAGATGGTCTTTATGGACCATACTATCAGATGGGCTTTATGGATCATACTATCAGATCGGCTTTATGGATCATACTATCAGATTGGCTTTATGGATCATACTATCAGATGGTCTTTATAGATCATACTATCAGATGGGCTTTATGGATCATACTATCAGATGGTCTTTATGGACCATACTATCAGGTGGGCTTTATGAACCATACTATCAGATGGGCTTTATGGATCATACTATCAGATGGTCTTTATGGATCATACTATCAGATGGTCTTTATGGACCATACTATCAGATGGGCTTTATGGATCATACTATCAGATGGGTTTTATATACCATACTATCAGGTGGGTTCTATGGACCATACTATCAGATGGGCTTTATGGATCATACTATCAGGTGGGCTTTATGGACCATACTATCAGATGGGCTTTAGGGACCATACTATCAGCTGGGCTTTATGAATCATACTATCAGATGGGCTTTACGGATCATACTATCAGATGGGCTTTATGGATCATACTATCAGATGGTCTTTATGGACCATACTATCAGGTGGGCTTTATGGACCATACTATCAGATGGGCTTTATGGATCATACTATCAGGTGGGCTTTATGGACCATACTATCAGATGGTCTTTATGGATCATACTATCAGATCGGCCTTATGGACCATACTATCAGGTGGTCTTTATGGATCATACTATCAGGTGGGCTTTATGGACCATACTATCAGGTGGGCTTTATGGATCATACTATCAGATGGACTTTTTGGACCATACTATCAGATGGTCTTTACGGACTATATTATCAGGTGGGCTTTATGGATCATACTATCAGATGGGCTTTACGGATCATACTATCAGATGGGCTTTATGGACCATACTATCAGGTGGTCTTTATGGATCATACTATCAAATGGGCTTTATGGATCATACTATCAGATGGGCTTTATGGATCATACTATCAGATGGGCTTTACGGATCATACTATCAGGCGAGCTTCACGGATCATACTATCAGATGGTCTTTATGGACCATACTATCAGATGGGCTTTATGGATCATACTATCAGATGGGCTTTATGGACCATACTATCAGATGGTCTTTATGGACCATACTATCAGATGGGCTTTATGGATCATACTATCAGATGGGCTTTTTGGACCATACTATCAGATGGGCTTTATGGATCATACTATCAGGTGGGCTTTATGGACCATACTATCAGATGGTCTTTATGGATCATATTATCAGATGGGCTTTATGGATCATACAATCAAATGGTTTTTATGGACCATACTATCAGATGGGCTTTATGGACCATACTATCAGATGGGCTTTATGGATCATACTATCAGATGGGCTTTATGGATCATACTATCAGATGGGCTTTATGGATCATAGTATCAGATGGGCTTTATGGACCATACTATCAGATGGGCTTTATGGATCATACTATCAGGTGGGCTTTATGGACCATACTATCAGATGGGCTTTATGGACCACACTATCAGATGGGCTTTATGGATCATACTATCAGATGGGTTTTATGGATCATACTATCAGATGGGCTTTATGAACCATACTATCAGATGGGCTTTATGGACCATACTATCAGATGGGCTTCATGATGATGCTATAAGATGGGCTTTATGGACCATACTATCAGATGGATTTTATAGATCATACTATCAGATGGGCTTTATGGATAATACTATCAGATCGCCTTTATAGACCATACTATCAGATGGATTTTATAGATCATACTATCAGATCGGCTTTATGGACCATACTATCAGATGGGCTTCATGGCTCATACTATCTGGTGGGCTTTATGGACCATACTATCAGATGGGTTTTATGGACCATACTGTCAGATGGGCTTTATGGATCATACTATCAGATGGGCTTTATGGATCATACTATCAGGTGGGCTTTATGGACCACATTATCAGATGGTCTTTATGATCATACTATCAGATGGGCTTTATGGACCATACTATCAGATGGGCTTTATGGATCATACTATCAGATGGGTTTTATATACCATACTATCAGGTGGGTTCTATGGACCATACTATCAGGTGGGCTTTATGGATCATACTATCAGATGGGCTTTATGGACCATACTATCAGATGGGCTTTATGGATCATACTATAAGATGGGTTTTATATACCATAGTATCAGGTGGGTTCTATGGACCATACTATCAGATGGGCTTCATGGATCATACTATCAGGTGGGCTTTATGGACCATACTATCAGATGGGCTTTATGGACCATACTATCAGATGGGCTTTATGGATCATACTATCAGATGGGCTTTACGGATCATACTATCAGATGGGCTTTATGGATCATACTATCAGATGGGCTTTATGGATCATACTATCAGTTTGGCTTTTTGGACCATACTATCAGATGGGCTTTATGGATCATACTATCAGATGAGCTTTATGGATCATACTATCAGATGGGCTTTATGGATCATACTACCAGATGGTCTTTATGGATCATACTATCAGGTGGGCTTTATGGATCAAACTATCAGATGGGCTTTATGGATCATACTATCAGATGGGCTTTATGGACCATACTATCAGGTGGGCTTTATTGACCATACTATCAGATGGGCTTTATGGACCACAGTATCAGATGGGCTTTATGGATCATACTATCAGATGGGCTTTATGGATCATACTATCAGATGGGCTTTATGGACCATACTATCAGATGGACTTCATGAATCATACTATCAGGTGGGCTTTATGGACCATACTATCAGATGGGCTTTAGGGACCATACTATCAGCTGGGCTTTATGGATCATACTATCAGATGGGCTTTACGGATCATACTATCAGGTGGGCTTTATGGATCATACTATCAGATGGGCTTTATGGATCATACTATCAGTTTGGCTTTTTGGACCATACTATCAGGTGGGCTTTATGGATCATACTATCAGATGAGCTTTATGGATCATACTATCAGATGGGCTTTATGGATCATACTATCAGATGGTCTTTATGGATCATACTATCAGGTGGGCTTTATGGATCAAACTATCAGATGGGCTTTATGGATCATACTATCAGATGGGCTTTATGGACCATACTATCAGATGGGCTTTATTGACCATACTATCAGATGGGTTTTATGGACCACAGTATCAGATGGGCTTTATGGACCATACTATCAGATGGGCTTTATGGATCATACTATCAGATGGTCTTTATGGATCATACTATCTGGTGGGCTTTATGGATCATACTATCTGGTGGGCTTTATGGATCATACTATCAGATGAGCTTTATGGATCATACTATCAGATGGGCTTTATGGATCATACTATCAGATGGTCTTTATGGATCATACTATCAGGTGGGCTTTATGGATCAAACTATCAGATGGGCTTTATGGATCATACTATCAGATGGGCTTTATGGACCATACTATCAGATGGGCTTTATTGACCATACTATCAGATGGGTTTTATGGACCACAGTATCAGATGGGCTTTATGGACCATACTATCAGATGGGCTTTATGGATCATACTATCAGATGGTCTTTATGGATCATACTATCTGGTGGGCTTTATGGATCATACTATCTGGTGGGCTTTATGGACCATGCTATCAGGTGGGCTTTATGAACCATACTATCAGATGGGCTTTATGGATCATACTATCAGATGGACTTTTTGGACCATACTATCAGATGGTCTTTACGGACCATACTATCAGGTGGGCTTTATGGATCATACTATCACATGGGCTTTATGGACCATACTATCAGATGGGCTTTACGGACCATACTATCAGGTGAGCTTTATGGATCATACTATCAGATGGGCTTTATGGACCATACTATCAGGTGGTCTTTATGGATCATACTATCAAATGAGCTTTACGGATCATACTATCAGATGGGCTTTATGGATCATACTATCAGATGGGCTTTACGGATCATACTATCAGGCGAGCTTCATGGATCATACTATCAGATGGTCTTTATGGACCATACTATCAGATGGGCTTTATGGATCATACTATCAGGTGGGCTTTATGGACCACAGTATCAGATGGGCTTTATGGATCATACTATCATATGATCTTTATAGATCATACTATCAGATCGGCCTTATGGACCATGCTATCAGATGGTCTTTGTGGACCATAGTATCAGGTGGGCTTTTTGGACCATACTATCAGGTGGGCTTTATGGATCATACTATCAGATGGTCTTTATGGACCATACTATCAGATGGGCTTTATGGATCATACTGTCAGATGGGCTTTATGGACCATACTATCAGATGGTCTTTATGGACCATACTATCAGATGGGCTTTACGGATCATACTATCAGATGGGCTTTATGGATCATACTATCAGATGGTCTTTATGGACCATACTATCAGATGGGCTTTATGGATCATAATATCAGGTGGGCTTTATGCACCATACTATCAGATGGGCTTTACGGATCATACAATCAGATGAGCTTTATGGACCATACTATCAGATGATCTTTATGGATCATACTATCATATGGGCTTTATGGACCATACTCTCAGATGGGCTTTATGGACCATACTATCAGATGGGCTTTCTGGACCATACTATCTGGTGGGCTTTATGGACCACAGTATCATATGGGCTTTATGGATCATACTATCAGATGGGCTTTATGAACCATACTATCACATGGGCTTGATGGATCATACTATCAGAGGGCTTTTTGGACAATACTATCAGGTGGGCTTTATGGACCATACTATCAGATGGTCTTTATGGATCATATTATCAGATGGGCTTTATGGATCATACTATCAAATGGTTTTTATGGACCATACTATCAGATGGACTTTATGGACCATACTATCAGATGGGCTTTATGGATCATACTATCAGATGGGCTTCATGGATCATACTATTAGATGGGCTTTATGGATCATACTATCAGATGGGCTTTATGGACCATACTATCAGATGGGCTTTATGGACCACACTATCAGATGGGCTTTATGGATCATACTATCAGATGGGCTTTATGGACCATACTATCATATGGGCTTGATGGATCATACTATCAGATGGGCTTTATGGATCATACTATCAGATGGGCTTTATGGATCATAGTATCAGATGGGCTTTATGGACCATAGTATCAGATGGGCTTTATGGACCATACTATCAGATGGGCTTCATGATGATGCTATAAGATGGGCTTTATGGACCATACTATCAGATTGCCTTTATAGACCATACTATCAGATGGATTTTATAGATCATACTATCAGATCGGCTTTATGGACCATACTATCAGATGGGCTTCATGGCTCAAACTATCTGGTGGGCTTTATGGACCATACTATCAGATGGGTTTTATGGACCATACTGTCAGATGGGCTTTATGGATCATACTATCAGATGGGCTTTATGGATCATACTATCAGATGGGTTTTATGGACCATACTATCAGATGGGCGTTATGGAACATACTATCAGATGGGTTTTATATACCATACTATCAGATGGGCTTTATGGACCATACTATCAGATGGGCTTTATAGATCATACTATCAGATCGGCCTTATGGACTATACTATCAGGTGGGCTTTATGGATTATACTATCAGGTGGGCTTTATGGATCATACTATCAGATGGGCTTTATGGATCATACTATCAGATGGGCTTTTACGGATCATACTATCAGACAAGCTTTATGGATCATACTATCAGATGGGCTTTAGGGACCACACTATCAGATGGGCTTTATGGATCATACTATCAGATCGCCTTTATGGACCATACTATCAGAGGGCTTTATTGACCATACTATCGGAGGGCTTTATTGACCACAGTATCAGATGGGCTTTATGGACCATACTATCAGGTGGGCTTTATGGGCCATACTATCAGCTGGGCTTTTTGGACCATACTATCAGATGGGCTTTATGGACCATACTATCAGACGGGCTTTATGGATCATACTATCAGATCACCTTTATGGACCATACTATCAGATGGGCTTTATGGACCATAATGTCAGATCGCCTTTAAGGACCATACTATCAGATGGGCTTTATGGACCATACTATCAGATGGGCTTTATGGACCATACTATCAGATGGGCTTTATGGATCATACTATCAGGTGGGCTTTATGGATCATACTATCAGATGGGCTTGATGGACCACAGTATCAGATGGGCTTTATGGATCATACTATTAGAGTTTCGGAACTCAGACGTCACAGGAAGTTTTTCCAAGTCCGATCACGACACTGAATGTTGGAATAACTTTTTAACCCATGAGTAAAAAAAATACTGATAGAAGATTTCCAAAAATTCCTTCCATCTGTTGAACATCAGGAAAGAAGATGATATGATGTCAAAGGTCCTAGATACCACTCAGAAAGCCCACCATAGTATTCAAACAATTGAATGCCTTTCAAGACTCTTTAAAAAATTTGAAAATATAAATGAAGCTATTTTTACGCATAGTTTTCAGCATTATGTATGATGAAACTTTCTTCATGTTTTAGCGTTCTTTTACTTTAGTCTGTCTAGGAGGACAAATGTTCACTGCACTGAGCCAGCAGGCTTCAGGGTCAAAAAAGCAATCTTATATGCAAGGCAAAATTTCAATGATTTAAACTTGGTATGTCCCTTTCCATGATTTTAGCTGAAATTTGTTTTATAATAAACTCCTCAGAATTTACGACGTCAAAAAATATTTTCACCCTGTTACACAAAAAAAAAACAACTATTTCAAAACGATTTGAAATTTTGACTTAAGTCTAAGATGGATTCATGATCACGGTGTCAAAGGTCACCTGAAATGTGTCCCCTCCTATCTGACAGGAACACACTCCATTGCCAACAAGGCAAGGGCAAGGTGTATTTGTTCAGCTAACCTTTTCCATCCTGTATCAGAATTTCCCAACCATTCCATCTGCTGTTTGCTTATTATATTACCCAACGTTCAAAACTACCTGAGCTGAATCACACTAGATTCTTAGTTCCAGTCACTGTTCACAAGCCCTTATATCACCCATACTGGAACTCATTATTTTGTTTTTTGCTAGAAAAACATGACATTGTCATAAAATGATAGCCGAAAATATTAATAATGAAAAATGTTCTGCCACCTGCAGGAATTTCCCAAAATATTCCAATGGGAAACAGGGAATCCCGTGTGATTGGCCTTCTCCATATCAGCAGTATTATTATTTTTATGCACATAGTGGAGATTTCTTTTGTGTTGTTTTCCGCCATTCCTCTGCCACAATTAAAGCTGCCTGCATTTAATTACACCCGGTCATTTCTCCATTTACCTGAATACAGATTCGGCTCTATGGAATATTTGGAGATTCGTCCAAATTCATCTTTGTCAGTCGCCTCCAGACTGATCACAATAATGTCCCCTCCATACTGTTCCTCCACCACGGTCGCATCGTAATACATGGAATCAAACGCAGGTGCGTACACGTTGTACCTTATATCAGCTATCACCTGTTGGGAAAGAAACAGAAAAAGAATTATGGTATCTGACTTCTTATTTTTATTTTTAAAAATAACACAGTAAAAGTTAAAAAAAAATAACTACATGTATCTTCTTTATGACCTTATGATTCTGTCCTATTTTTAGCTAAAAACCAGCTAACATACATAAAAATATCTTATTTCAGCAGTGAACTAGCAGAAAAATATCTTACTTCAGCTGTAAACTAGCAAAAAAACATCTTACTTCAGCTGTAAACTAGCAAAAAATATCTTATTTCCGTAGTAAACCAGTAAAAAATATATTATTTCAGTTGTGAACCAGCAAAAAAACATCTTATTTCAGCTGTGAACCAGCAGAAAAAATATCTTACTTCAGCTGTGAACTAGCAGAAAAAATATCTTATTTCTTGTGTGAACTGCAGAAAAAAATCTTAATTCAGCTGTGAATAGCAGTAAACAAAAAACTATCTTATTTCAGTTATGACCTGATCTGATTTTGCTATAACATGTGGCTATGAATTACCTACCACAAAAAATACCCCAATATCTCACTTTCAGCTATGATCTAACGAAAAAAAAGAACAAGACTATCGTGTTTCAGAAATGATGTATAGCATGAAAAAAAAGCGATGACCCAAAGGGAAAAAAAGCTTCTTTCAGTGACAACCCAGCTGCTCTGAGTGTGACATTAGCTATACGCTAGCACTGTGTTTTGTACACATTCTAAATGAGACCCATTACAGTAAAGGTTTTTTCACGGCTATTCCATGCTCAAAATTCGCTTTTTCAAGGTTTCCATGTCCAAAATTCACTTTTTCAAGGCTAACTGGAATAAACAGTCCGCACTTCAGGTTCAGGGCAATGTAAAAGGACCTTATTTACACGCACATGAAGTTAAACTGTCTTTCACAAGACATTGTACTACACACATTTCTTAAATAGAAAAGACATATTTCTTAAACACAATATCAGCACACAAGTAGCCAACAATAGTGCCAGTTGTTGGTTTCTATAGTTTCAATCTGAAGGCTTTTCCAGACTGAACTACAACCCCCCACCCCAAATTTTCCAGGCATTTCCAGGCCTGGAGGTTATTTTCAAATTCCAGGGTTTTCAAGGTTTCAAGGTTAAGTATTTATGGTTGATGTTACATGTTACGATTATGACCTTAAACTATTACAGCTTCATCAATGCTGATCTTATTTTACTAGTAGCTATTAACACAAAAAACTCAGACATGTCAACATGCTGGTATTTGAAAGCCTCCACCCCCACCCCCCCTTTACCCCTCACCTCCAGATTTGTAATTTGTTTGTGCACTGTTGTAGCTGTTGTCATTCCAATTCAAGCCTTCTAACATGAAGTATACCACAGATTTGGGGGGAGGGACAAGATTGTGTCATGCTATATATCTTATTTTGCGCTATATACAGACATCGTATGGTAAGGCTACATGTACACTGTAATCAAAACTACTTACTGTGGCTGTGGCTGAATTTGAGCGCCCTCCATCATGTCCGTCGTCCGTTGCCACAATGTAAAAAACCTCAGAACTTCTATCCTCCTGTATCCTGCGCTTTAACGTGATATTGCCAGTTACAGAGTTGACCTCAAAATCGTAACCAGAGTCTGAAATTTGAAGTTGGATATAATATTAGTTACATAGTGACTCAGTGATACGATACATACATAGGATATGGTTTCTATAGTCCTCATATCGGGCGAAGCGTCAGCCGATGGTGAGAGCAAACTTGGCAGAGCCAGGGGGAAACCACAACCTTCCCACATACAAATGTACAACCAGAGAGCAAGCCAGCAAGAGCTGGACTTGAACTCATAGCTATCACATTGGTGAGAGGTTTCTGGTACTTTTTGAACAACCAAGGTAACTAGCAAAGATCAAGGTCATATCCAAAGTCTAAAATTTGAAGGCAAATGAAAAAATACCATGCATTGCACTCAGCACTCCACGGCTTTTAAAGTTCAAAAGTATACAAGGAAATGGACAAAGGAATGGGAAAAATACAACAAATTAAGGTCAATGAACTCCATAGGTTCTTCCTCAAGACAAAGTGTAAGTGTGACATACATGTAGCTTGGTTAAAGTTCACCTGATAGGTCATGGAACTTTGAAATAAAGAAGTGTTTATGCATCTACATGCCAAGGTTTACATGTCATGTGTGTTTAGCAAACTCTGGTTACAAATTTGAAGTGATATGTGAACAAACTTTCACAAAAGTTAACTTTAATGATCTTGAAAAAATAAGTCAAGATCGCTGAAAATCAATGGGTTCTTTGTGATGACAAAGTGTAAGTTTGGTGAGTTTGGGGTGAACTCTTCAAGAGAGGTACATGTAGTTTTAACAAGCCTTTCATAAAATTTTACCTTTAAACGCCCCAATCATCTTGACAAAATAGATTCATGTCCCTGAAAATCAATCCTGTAAGACGGATCGGAAGCTAGAGACCACGTGATCTCCTTAGTAACAAACAGCGTGGGTGAAGAAAACCGTCCTCTTAACATTATTGCATAGGAAAATGCCTATTTTTGAATCACTGTCAGCGATCTTGTATTCGTCAGATTTGTATAATTTTCAGCTTTCCAGATAGTCTGAGTATTTCTGCAGAGCTTTGGTGATGCTATTTTGTAATACCTTACTGGTCGATATCAAAGTGGCAAAAAGTGACCTTTTCCTCAATGCTTTAACCTTGGGCAGCCATTTTGTTTTTGACATGAAAGGGTGGTCACGTGACCCCCAACTTCCAACTAATCTTACAGAACAGGACTCTTCCTTGTGAATTAAAGTGTAAGTGTGGTGTAAGTTTTAGGATGAGTTTGAGGTAAACCGTTCAAGAGATATATGGTGTGGCCTTTTTGATACTCACTTGATTGTAGCTTGTACCTAACACGATTGTACTCTGCGTCGGCATCAGTGGCATGAACGCTAAACACAGACTGCCCCTCAGTGACGTTGTCGAATAGTTGAAAGCGGTAAGTGTCGCTCTCAAACTTAGGCGCGTTGTCGTTCTCGTCCTGCACTTCAATCCTGAAAAATAACAGAAACCTCAGTCCTGCATATTCCTTGTCACAATTTTTGCTAGCACACCTCTATCATTGAAGATAATTCCTGAATACAGCATTAAAAAACAAGTACGGTAATTAAGTAAATAAGTACATGAATAATTTTCAGAAATTGACTTCATTCCATTGAGAAATAAAGAAAGTTCTTGTGAAAAAAAATCACATCACTTTATTAATGAGATTGACAAGGTCACCTTAACTTTTATAATAACTACTTAAATACTTTCTATGGTGCAGAAAAAATTCCAAAAAAAAAAGGTAGTTGAAAACAATTTTATGGAGAGTTTTGCCTGGTGCTTTCCCTCGTAATACAGTATATGTGAAATGCGTCACATGCTGGCAAGTTTGTCAGTAACTGCTGCAGGTTACTGGTTTTTCATAAGCATCCTGGTTTTCCTCTGTTCATAAAAACAGTGAAAATGTTTGGTTTATTTCTTTATTTGATTGGTGTTTTTACGCCGTACTCAAGAATATTTCACTTACACGACGGCGGCCAGCATTATGGTGGGAGAAAACCATGCAGAGCTTAGGGGAAAACCCAGGAACATCCGCAGGTTGCTGACAGATCATCCCACTTACGGCCAGAGAGGAAGCCAGCATGAGCTGGACTTGCACTCACAGTGACCGCATGGGTGAGGGGCTCCTGGGTCATAACGCTGCGATAACACGCTAATCATCTGAGACTTGGAGGCCCCAAAAAATGTTTGAGTACAGCATTAAACACTTATCAAAATTCATGATTCCTGGTAAACAGATCACCTGACTTCAGTGGTACCGATGTTTCCTGCTGGATCCGATGCGCGTACAGTTATATTGAAGCCTTCCACCTTCTCCCTGTCAATGCTGGACTTCGTAAAAAGTCGGCCTGTATCTTCTGTATAAAACAAAATGAGACCAGGATCTCAAAACACAAAATCCTGCACGATGCCTATCAGCCAATACCTTTTTAGATGCAAGGGTATGTATAGCTTGAACAAAGTGAGAGAACAGCTCGGAAAATCAGCCAGAAAGGCTACAATTTGGTTTACAAATTCCCTCACTAACGTGTGCCCGTCTGCACTGCAACGAATGAGGAATTCCCATAATGAAACATCACTCTGCTATTAGTGACAAATATGTATTTGAAATCTAGCTATAAGTGTATACGTGTGGGTGTATGCTTGCCACTCCCCCAAAAATTCAACTTTTTCGGACCTGTGGTTCTGTGTACTCAGATGATCAGATAGATAGCGATTTAAAGGCGAGCAAGTTCCACAGGTCATTTTAGGCATTAACTTTATGCCATTTTTGTGGGAGAATCAAATAATTAAATGTATTTTATTGTATTTTTTTTTTTTGTTCAAAGAATATTTACCATGACAGTGATAATGACATGCCTGGCCAAGTTTCCCATAACCCTATAGTGGCTTGAAACTAAATGGAAGTTTATGCTTTTGTATTTTGACATGTCTTAAGAACAAGAATATTATCAACGATGCGAGCAGTGTGAAGCACAATTAAATTTTTAATGCCGGTCGACACACACACCAGCCTATCTTTTCCCCAGTGCCGTCATATTTGCGAGACCAGCTTGCTGAAAAGCTTTTAGTTCTGTTTTAATTTCCTTCACACTTCTCTCGTCCAGCTCACACCTGGAGTCTGTTGTGTTGTTTTAGATCTTTAATTTGTACCGTGTGATGTAAACCATCCAATAATATTTTGTGTATGGATTTTTCCATGTATCTGAGGTATTTCGACCATTTCATTGGCTCTCCGATAACTTGGTCACCAAGATGTTTTAACGGCGATAGAGCCTACATCTATCAGCAGGCGTAACCAACTGAAGCACAGTGAGGTATTCCCACTGATATTATGAGCCTACATCTATCAGCAGGCGTAACCAACTGAAGCACGGTGAAGTATTTTTGCTGATATTATGAGCCTACATCCATCAGCAGGCGTAACCAACTGGAGCACAGTGAGGTATTCTCGCTGATATTATGAGCCTACGTCTATCAGCAGGCGTAACCAACTGGAGCACAGTGAGGTATTCTCGCTGATATTATGAGCCTACATCTATCAGCAGGCGTAACCAACTGGAGCACAGTGAGGTATTCCCACTGATATTATGAGCCTACGTCTATCAGCAGGCGTAACCAACTGGAGCACAGTGAGGTATTCCCACTGATATTATGAGCCTACGTCTATCAGCAGGCGTAACCAACTGAAGCACAGTGAAGTATTTTTGCTGATATTATGAGCCTACATCTATCAGCAGGCGTAACCAACTGGAGCACAGTGAGGTATTCCCACTGATATTATGAGCCTACGTCTATCAGCAGGCGTAACCAACTGGAGCACAGTGAGGTATTCTTGTTGATATTATGAGCCTACGTCTATCAGCAGGCGTAACCAACTGGAGCACAGTGAGGTATTCTCGCTGATATTATGAGCCTACATCTATCAGCAGGCGTAACCAACTGGAGCACAGTGAGGTATTCCCACTGATATTATGAGCCTACGTCTATCAGCAGGCGTAACCAACTGGAGCACAGTGAGGTATTCTCGCTGATATTATGAGCCTACGTCTATCAGCAGGCGTAAACAACTGGAGCACAGTGAGGTATTCTCGCTGATATTATGAGCCTACATCTATCAGCAGGCGTAACCAACTGGAGCACGGTGAGGTATTCCTGCTGATATTATGAGCCTACGTCTATCAGCAGGCGTAACCAACTGGAGCACAGCGAGGTATTCTCGTTGATATTATGAGCCTACGTCTATCAGCAGGCGTAACCAACTGGAGCACAGTGAGGTATTCTCGCTGATATTATGAGCCTACGTCTATCAGCAGGCGTAACCAACTGGAGCACAGTCAGGTATTCCCACTGATATTATGAGCCTACGTCTATCAGCAGGCGTAACCAACTGGAGCACAGTCAGGTATTCCCACTGATATTATGAGCCTACGTCTATCAGCAGGCGTAACCAACTGGAGCACAGTGAGGTATTCTCGTTGATATTATGAGCCTACATCTATCAGCAGGCGTAACCAACTGGAGCACAGTGAGGTATTCCCACTGATATTATGAGCCTACGTCTATCAGCAGGCGTAACCAACTGGAGCACAGTGAGGTATTCCCACTGATATTATGAGCCTACGTCTATCAGCAGGCGTAACCAACTGGAGCACAGTGAGGTATTCTCGCTGATATTATGAGCCTACGTCTATCAGCAGGCGTAACCAACTGGAGCACAGTGAGGTATTCCCACTGATATTATGAGCCTACGTCTATCAGCAGGCGTAACCAACTGGAGCACAGTGAGGTATTCTCGCTGATATTATGAGCCTACGTCTATCAGCAGGCGTAACCAACTGGAGCACAGTGAGGTATTCTCGTTGATATTATGAGCCTACATCTATCAGCAGGCGTAACCAACTGGAGCACAGTGAGGTATTCCCACTGATATTATGAGCCTACGTCTATCAGCAGGCGTAACCAACTGGAGCACAGTCAGGTATTCCCACTGATATTATGAGCCTACGTCTATCAGCAGGCGTAACCAACTGGAGCACAGTGAGGTATTCTCGCTGATATTATGAGCCTACATCCATCAGCAGGCGTAACCAACTGGAGCACAGTGAGGTATTCTCACTGATATTATGAGCCTACGTCTATCAGCAGGCGTAAACAACTGGAGCACAGTGAGGTATTCTCGCTGATATTATGAGCCTACATCTATCAGCAGGCGTAACCAACTGGAGCACAGTGAGGTATTTTTGCTGATATTATGAGCCTACGTCTATCAGCAGGCGTCACCAACTGGAGCACAGTGAGGTATTCCTGCTGATATTATGAGCCTACGTCTATCAGCAGGCGTAACCAACTGGAGCACAGTGAGGTATTCCCACTGATATTATGAGCCTACATCTATCAGCAGGCGTAACCAACTGGAGCACAGTGAGGTATTCCCACTGATATTATGAGCCTACATCTATCAGCAGGCGTAACCAACTGGAGCACAGTGAGGTATTCCCGCTGATATTATGAGCCTACATCTATCAGCAGGCGTAACCAACTGGAGCACAGTGAGGTATTCCTGCTGATATTATGAGCCTACGTCTATCAGCAGGCGTAACCAACTGGAGCACAGTGAGGTATTCCCACTGATATTATGAGCCTACGTCTATCAGCAGGCGTAACCAACTGGAGCACGGTGAAGTATTTTTGCTGATATTATGAGCCTACGTCTATCAGCAGGCGTAACCAACTGGAGCACAGTGAGGTATTCCCACTGATATTATGAGCCTACGTCTATCAGCAGGCGTAACCAACTGGAGCACGGTGAGGTATTCCCACTGATATTATGAGCCTACGTCTATCAGCAGGCGTAACCAACTGAAGCACGGTGAAGTATTCCCGCTGATATTATGAGCCTACGTCTATCAGCAGGCGTAACCAACTGGAGCACAGTGAGGTATTCCCACTGATATTATGAGCCTACGTCTATCAGCAGGCGTAACCAACTGGAGCACAGTGAGGTATTCCCGCTGATATTATGAGCCTACGTCTATCAGCAGGCGTAAACAACTGGAGCATGTTGAGGTATTCCCGCTGATATTATGAGCCTACGTCTATCAGTAGGCGTAACCAACTGGAGCACAGTGAGGTATTTTTGCTGATATTATGAGCCTACGTCTATCAGCAGGCGTAACCAACTGGAGCACAGTGAAGTATTCCCACTGATATTATGAGCCTAGGTCTATCAGCAGGCGTAACCAACTGGAGCACAGTGAGGTATTCCCACTGATATTATGAGCCTACGTCTATCAGCAGGCGTAACCAACTGGAGCACAGTGAGGTATTTTCGCTGATATTATGAGCCTGCGTCTATCAGCAGGCGTAAACAACTGGAGCACGGTGAGGTATTCCCACTGATATTATGAGCCTACGTCTATCAGCAGGCGTAACCAACTGGAGCACAGTGAGGTATTCCCACTGATATTATGAGCCTACAACTATCAGCAGGCGTACCTATTGGAGCATAGTGAGGTATTCCCACTGATATCATGAGCCTACGTCTATCAGCAGGCGTAACCAACTGGAGCACGGTGAGGTATTCCCACTGATATTATGAGCCTACGTCTATCAGCAGGCGTAACCAACTGGAGCACAGTGAGGTATTCCCGCTGATATTATGAGCCTACGTCTATCAGCAGGCGTAACCAACTGGAGCACAGTGAGGTATTCCCGCTGATATTATGAGCCTATGTCTATCAGCAGGCGTAAACAACTGGAGCACGGTGAGGTATTCCTGCTGATATTATGAGCCTACGTCTATCAGCAGGCGTAACCAACTGGAGCACAGTGAGGTATTCCCACTGATATTATGAGCCTACGTCTATCAGCAGGCGTAACCAACTGGAGCACAGTGAGGTATTCCCGCTGGTATTATGAGCCTATGTCTATCAGCAGGCGTAACCAACTGGAGCACAGTGAGGTATTCTCGCTGATATTATGAGCCTACATCTATCAGCAGGCGTAACCAACTGGAGCACAGTGAGTTATTCCCGCTGATATTATGAGCCTACGTCTATCAGCAGGCGTAACCAACTGGAGCACAGTGAGGTATTCCCGTTGATTCAGTTATATAGATTTTCCTTCTTATTTGTGCATTTATACCTGTATGGTTTTCCGCATTGTGGAATACATGCGTCCGTTTGGACTTGACACCGTTGTACACGTAAGTACTTTAGTATTTGTATAGATACTGCTATCCTTTCTTGTTAAACTTAAGTACTTTAGTACTTGTAAAAGTCTTGTTATCTGTTCTTGTTAAACCTAATAAATTGTTGTAAAATAAAATCTGCTGGTTTTGGTTACTTTTTTGTGCAGCTAAACTGTCATGTATTTCGAACAAGCCATCTCTTTATAATACAGACAGTTTGGGTCGTAACACTGTACATACCTTGTATGCCGATTTCGGGAATGGATTTCACCAAACTGTAACGGATGGTGTTTATATCCGAGTCTGGGTCACTGGTTTCCAGAAGTAAAATCTGTCAAATCACAAAACAATGATATTTCAGTTCCATTCATTCTGGAAAAGTGTGATTTAATTTTTTAAATTAAAACAAACGTTGAACATTCCATTCCACCATTTTTCACTTACACGATGATCAGTTTTATGGAAATGGTTGTAAGTATGCCGTCTCACAATTATTTCAATAATGGAAAGAAAATACAGAGAATAAAACACAGAATAAAAGTTTAACTTTCCTGTGACACACATGCATCTTTGCTGTGACAGGTAGAGAGATAAATACAAAAGATTTAAACTATTGGTCACACATATTAATCACAAACACTACCTGTGGGATTACATGTAGGCATGGACAGCTACCAGTGGGATTACATGCAGGCATAGACAACTACCAGTGGGATTACATGTACCCATGGACAGCTACCAGTGTGATCACATGTAGACATGGACAGCTACCAGTGGGATTACATGTAGGCATGGACAGCTACCAGTGGGATTACATGTAGGCATGGACAGCTACCAGTGGGATTACATGCAGGCATAGACAACTACCAGTGGGATTACATGTAGGCATGGACAGCTACCAGTGAGATTACAAGTAGGCATGGACAGCTACCAGTGGGATTACATGTACGCACGGACAGCTACCAGTGGGATTACATGTAGGTATAGACAACTACCAGT
This sequence comes from Liolophura sinensis, assembly GCF_032854445.1. NCBI lineage: Eukaryota > Metazoa > Mollusca > Polyplacophora > Chitonida > Chitonidae > Liolophura > Liolophura sinensis. The sequence continues at coordinate 9,410,566 of NC_088307.1, forward strand.
GGGATAACAGGTAGGTATAGACAACTACCAGTGGGATTACATGTAGGCATGGACAGCTACCGGTGGGATTACATGTAGGCATGGACAGCTACCAGTGGGATTACATGTAGGCATAGACAGCTACCAGTGGGATTACATGTAGGTATAGACAACTACCAGTGGGATTACATGTAGGCATGGACAGCTACCAGTGGGATTACATGTAGGCATAGACAGCTACCAGTGGGATCACATGTAGGCATGGACACCTACCAGTGGGATTACATGTAGGCATGGACAGCTACCGGTGGGATTACATGTACCCATGGACAGCTACCAGTGGGATTACATGTAGGCATGGACAGCTACCGGTGGGATTACATGTACCCATGGACAGCTATCGGTGGGATTACATGTAGACATGGACAGCTACCAGTGGGATCACATGTAGGCATGGACACCTACCAGTGGGATTACATGTAGGCACAGATAGCTACCAGTGGGATTACATGTAGGCATGGACAGCTACCAGTGGGATTACAGGTAGAAATAGACAAATACCAGTGGGATTACATGTACATGTAGGCATGGACGGCTACCAGTGGGATTACATGTAGGCATGGACAGGTACCAGTGGGATTACATGTAGGCATGGACAGCTACCAGTGGGATTACATATAGGCACAGACAGCTACCAGTAAGATCACATGTAGGCACAGACAACTACCAGTGGGATTACATGTAGGCATGGACAGCTACCAGTGGGATTACATGTAGGTATAGACAACTACCAGTGGAATTACATGTAGGCATGGTCAACTACCAGTGGAATTACATGTAGGCATGGACAGCTACCAGTGGAATTACATGTAGGCATGGACAGCTACCGGTGGGATTACATGTAGGCATGGACGGCTACCAGTGGGATTACATGTAGGCATGGACAGCTACCAGTGGGATTACATGTAGGCATGGACAGCTACCAGTGGGATTACATGTAGGCATGGAGAGCTACCAGTGGGATTACATGTAGGTATGGACAGCTACCAGTGGGATTACATGTGGGCATGAACAGCTACCAGTGGGGTTACATGTAGACATGGACAGCTACCAGTGGGATCACATGTAGGTATAGACAGCTACCGGTGGGATTACATGTGGGCATGGACAGCTACCGGTGGGATTACATGTAGGCATGGACAGCTACCGGTGGGATTACATGTAGGCATGGACAGCTACCAGTGGGATTACATGTAGGCATGGACAGCTACCAGTGGGATTACATGTAGGTATGGACAGCTACCAGTGGGATTACATGTAGGCATGGACAGCTACCAGTGGGGTTACATGTAGACATGGACAGCTACCAGTTGGATCAAATGTGGGTATAGGCAACTACCAGTGGGATTACATGTAGGCATGGACAGCTACCAGTGAGATTACATGTAGGTATAGACAGCTACCAGTGGGATTACATGTAGCTATATAAACGAATACCAGTGGGATTACATGAAGGCATGGACAGCTACCAGTGGGATTACATGTAGGCATGGACAGTTACCAGTGGGATTACATGTAGGCATGAACAGCTACCGGTGGGATTACAAGTAGGCATGGACAGCTACCAGTGGGATCACATGTAAGCATGGACAGCTACCGGTCGGATTACAAGTAGGCATGGACGGCTACCAGTGGGATTACATGTAGGCATGGACAGCTTCCAGTGGGATTACATGCAGGCATGGACAGCTACCGGTGGGATTACATGTAGGCATGGACAGCTACCAATGGGATTACATGTAGGCATGGACAGCTACCAGTGGGATTACATGTAGGCATGGACAGCTACCAGTGGGATTACATGTAGGCATGGACAGCTACCGGTGGGATTACATGTAGGCATGGACAGCTACCACTGGGATCACATGTAGGCATGGACAGCTACCAGTGGGATTACATGTAGGCATGGACAGCTACCAGTGGGATTACATGTAGGCATGGACAGCTACCAGTGGGATTACATGTAGGCATGGACAGCTACCAGTGGGATTACATGTAGGCATGGACAGCTACCGGTGGGATTACATGTAGGCATGGACAGCTACCAGTGGGATTACATGTAGGCATGGACAGCTACCAGTGGGATTACATGTAGGCATGGACAGCTACCGGTGGGATTACATGTAGGCATGGACAGATACCGGTGGGATTACATGTAGGCATGGACAGATACCGGTGGGATTACATGTAGGCATGGACAGCTACCAGTGGGATTACATGTAGGCATGGACAGCTACCAGTGGGATTACATGTAGGCATGGACAGCTACCGGTGGGATTACATGTAGGCATAGACAGCTACCGGTGGGATTACATGTAGGCATGGACAGCTACCAGTGGGATTACATGTAGGCATGGACAGCTACCAGTGGGATTACATGTAGGCATGGACAGATACCGGTGGGATTACATGTAGGCATGGACAGCTACCAGTGGGATTACATGTAGGCATGGACAGCTACCAGTGGGATTACATGTAGGCATGGACAGCTACCGGTGGGATTACATGTAGGCATGGACAGCTACCGCTGGGATCACATGTAGGCATGGACAGCTACCAGTGGGATTACATGTAGGCATGGACAGCTACCAGTGGGATTACATGTAGGCATGGACAGCTACCAGTGGGATTACATGTAGGCATGGACAGCTACCAGTGGGATTACATGTAGGCATGGACAGCTACCAGTGGGATTACATGTAGGCATGGACAGCTACCGGTGGGATTACATGTAGGCATGGACAGCTACCAGTGGGATTACATGTAGGCATGGACAGCTACCAGTGGGATTACATGTAGGCATGGACAGCTACCGGTGGGATTACATGTAGGCATGGACAGATACCGGTGGGATTACATGTAGGCATGGACAGATACCGGTGGGATTACATGTAGGCATGGACAGCTACCAGTGGGATTACATGTAGGCATGGACAGCTACCAGTGGGATTACATGTAGGCATGGACAGCTACCAGTGGGATTACATGTAGGCATAGACAGCTACCGGTGGGATTACATGTAGGCATGGACAGCTACCAGTGGGATTACATGTAGGCATGGACAGCTACCAGTGGGATTACATGTAGGCATAGAAAACAACCAGTGGGATTACATGTAGGCATGGACAGCTACCGGTGGGATTACATGTAGGCATGGACAGATACCGGTGGGATTACATGTGGGCATGGACAGCTATCGGTGGGATTAGGCATGCAAAAGAACCAGAGGGATTAGACATGACAAACAACCAATGGGATTAGGCATGGAAAACAACCAGTGGAATTAGGCAAAGAAAACAACCAGTGGAATTAGGCAAAGAAAACAACCAGTGGGATTAGGTATAGAAAATAACCAGTGGGATTAGGCATAGAAAACAACCAGTGTGATTAGGCATAGAAAACAACCAGTGGGATTAGGCATAGAAAATAACCAGTGGGATTAGGCATAGAAAACAACCAGTGGGATTTGGCATAGAAAACAACCAGTGGGATTAGGCATAGAAAATAACCAGTGTGATTAGGCATAGAAAATAACCAGTGGGATTAGGCATAGAAAACAACCAGTGGGATTAGGCATAGAAAACAACCAGTGGGATTACGGCTAGAAAACAACCAGTGGGATTAGGCATAGAAAATAACCAGTGGGATTAGTGATGGACAACTACCAGTGTGATTAGGCATATAACACAACCAGTGGGATTAGGCAAAGAAAACAACCATAGGGATTAGGCATAGAAAATAACCAGTGGGATTAGGTATAGAAAATAACCAGTGGGACTAGGCATAGAAAATAACCAGTGGGAAAGGGATAGAAAACAACCAGTGGGATTACGCATAGAAACCAACCAGTGGGATTAGGCATATAACACAACCAGTGGGATTAGTGATGGACAGCTACCAGTGTGATTAGGCATATAACACAACCAGTGGTATTGGGCAAAGAAAACAACCAGTGGGATTAGGTATAGAAAACAACCAGTGGGATTAGGCATAGAAAATAACCAGTGGGAATAGGGATAGAAAATAACCAGTGGGATTAGGCATAGAAAACAACCAGTGTGATTAGGCATAGAAAATAACCAGTGGGATTAGGCATAGAAAACAACCAGTGGGATTAGGCATAGAAAACAACCAGTGGGATTAGGTATAGAAAACAACCAGTGGGATTAGGCATAGAAAATAACCAGTGGGAATAGGGATAGAAAATAACCAGTGGGATTAGGCATAGAAAACAACCAGTGGGATTAGGCATAGAAAATAACCAGTGGGATTAGGCATAGAAAACAACCAATGGTATTGGGCAAAGAAAACAACCAGTGGGATTAGGTATAGAAAACAACCAGTGGGATTAGGCATAGAAAACAACCAGTGGGATTAGGCATAGAAAACAACCAGTGGTATTAGGCATAGAAAACAACCAGTGGGATTAGGCAAAGAAAACAACCATAGGGATTAGGCATAGAAAATAACCAGTGGGATTAGGTATAGAAAATAACCAGTGGGACTAGGCATAGAAAATAACCAGTGGGAAAGGGATAGAAAACAACCAGTGGGATTACGCATAGAAACCAACCAGTGGGATTAGGCATATAACACAACCAGTGGGATTAGTGATGGACAGCTACCAGTGTGATTAGGCATATAACACAACCAGTGGTATTGGGCAAAGAAAACAACCAGTGGGATTAGGTATAGAAAACAACCAGTGGGATTAGGCATAGAAAATAACCAGTGGGAATAGGGATAGAAAATAACCAGTGGGATTAGGCATAGAAAACAACCAGTGTGATTAGGCATAGAAAATAACCAGTGGGATTAGGCATAGAAAACAACCAGTGGGATTAGGCATAGAAAACAACCAGTGGGATTAGGTATAGAAAACAACCAGTGGGATTAGGCATAGAAAATAACCAGTGGGAATAGGGATAGAAAATAACCAGTGGGATTAGGCATAGAAAACAACCAGTGGGATTAGGCATAGAAAATAACCAGTGGGATTAGGCATAGAAAACAACCAATGGTATTGGGCAAAGAAAACAACCAGTGGGATTAGGTATAGAAAACAACCAGTGGGATTAGGCATAGAAAACAACCAGTGTGATTAGGTATAGAAAACAACCAGTGTGATTAGGCATAGAAAAACAACCAGTGGGATTTGGCATAGAAAACAACCAGTGTGATTAGGCATAGAAAATAACCAGTGTGATTAGGCATAGAAAACAACCAGTGTGATTAGGCATAGAAAACAACCAGTGGGATTAGGCATAGAAAATAACCAGTGTGATTAGGCATAGAAAACAACCAGTGGGATTTGGCATAGAAAACAACCAGTGGGATTAGGCATAGAAAATAACCAGTGTGATTAGGCATAGAAAATAACCAGTGGGATTAGGCATAGAAAACAACCAGTGGGATTACGGCTAGAAAACAACCAGTGGGATTAGGCATAGAAAATAACCAGTGGGATTAGTGATGGACAACTACCAGTGTGATTAGGCATATAACACAACCAGTGGGATTAGGCAAAGAAAACAACCATAGGGATTAGGCATAGAAAATAACCAGTGGGATTAGGTATAGAAAATAACCAGTGGGACTAGGCATAGAAAATAACCAGTGGGAAAGGGATAGAAAACAACCAGTGGGATTATGCATAGAAACCAACCAGTGGGATTAGGCATATAACACAACCAGTGGGATTAGTGATGGACAGCTACCAGTGTGATTAGGCATATAACACAACCAGTGGTATTGGGCAAAGAAAACAACCAGTGGGATTAGGTATAGAAAACAACCAGTGGGATTAGGCATAGAAAATAACCAGTGGGAATAGGGATAGAAAATAACCAGTGGGATTAGGCATAGAAAACAACCAGTGTGATTAGGCATAGAAAATAACCAGTGGGATTAGGCATAGAAAACAACCAGTGGGATTAGGCATAGAAAACAACCAGTGGGATTAGGTATAGAAAACAACCAGTGGGATTAGGCATAGAAAATAACCAGTGGGAATAGGGATAGAAAATAACCAGTGGGATTAGGCATAGAAAACAACCAGTGGGATTAGGCATAGAAAATAACCAGTGGGATTAGGCATAGAAAACAACCAATGGTATTGGGCAAAGAAAACAACCAGTGGGATTAGGTATAGAAAACAACCAGTGGGATTAGGCATAGAAAACAACCAGTGTGATTAGGTATAGAAAACAACCAGTGGGATTAGGCATAGAAAACAACCAGTGGGAATAGGGATAGAAAACAACCAGTGGTATTAGGCATAGAAAACAACCAGTGGGATTAGGCAAAGAAAACAACCAGTGGGATTAGGCATAGAAAACAACCAGTGGAATTAGGCACAGAAAACAACCAGTGGGATTAGGCATAGAAAACAACCAGTGGGATTAGGCATAGAAAATAACCAGTGGGATTAGGCATAGAAAACAACCAGTGGGATTAGGCATGGGACAACTGCATGTACCAGTGGGATTAGGGCATGGAAAACAACCAGTGGGAGTAGGCATAGAAAACATGGGTAAATGTTCAATTTATTTATTTATTGGATTGCATATTTATCTGGATTGAACTCAAAGCGATCACACTGGTGACAGACGTCTGGGTCATTGTGCGATATTGACTTGTCTTTAAAGGGGCCATATGTACATTTATGCAGTTAACATGAGCTTTACTTACAGAAGTGTTTAGTGCAGTGTTCTCACGGATCTGTTCCACATACTCAGACCGGCTGAACTCCGGGGGCGTGTCATCCCGATCAAGAACCCTCAAGAAGACCTTACAGCTGCCAGTCAACGGAGGATTGCCATGATCGTTTAACTATGGAGAAATGCAATCATCTGAAGACCCAGGGACCCAATTTTACAAAACTTTGCACTCTGTTGACTTATCTCATAAATCACGAGACTTCATAGCACAACAACCCAGATGTTATTTAGGAAGAAAGGAACAAGAAGTTTGATTTACATACTTGTGCGCAGTTTCCAAAATTATCATTACTTATTTATTAATTTATTTGATTGATAATTTACGCCGTACTCAAGAATATTTCACTTACACAAATTACGGCCAGCATTATCAGTGAATGTGGTGGGACGAAACCAGGCAGAACCCGAGAGAATCCCACGGCCGGCCATCCACAGGTTACTGATAAACTTTCTCATATGCACATGCTTGTCTGAATGTTGATATACTAATTTATTTGATTGGTGTTTTACGCCGTACTCAAGAACATTTCACTTATACGACGGCGGCCAGCGTTATGGTGGGAGGAAACCCGACAGAGCCCGGTGGAAACCCATGACCATCTGCAGGTTGCTGCCAGACCTTCCCACGAACGGCCGAAGAGGAAGCCAGCATGGTCGCAATGTTGTGTAGCCACAGTTGTGATGACAAGATAACATCAGCCTGATTCATTCAATAAATTTGATCCACATTATCTTGTTTTTCGACAATAAAGAAAACAATATTTTTGTTTCCCATACCTGAATTTAACACTTTTCAGTTTAATACCCTTATAAATCTTGCTGTGCGGAACTCTCTTTTAAGGACTGTCTGAAGTTGGTTTTATTAATTTTTTATTTTCAGTTTTTTATTAGTTTTTTATCAGTTTTCTTCACATCTCACCTCTATATCAATTGTATACATATCTTTTTGCTCCCGATCAAGAACAACTATTGTTCTCAGCCATCCATCCTCACTTATTGCAAACAGTTTACCTGTGGAACAAATTAAATATTTTAACAGCTCATTTAATCAACAGACTGAGAAGTCTATGGAGGATCAAATATTCAGATACATGTTTATGATATTTGTTTTAGATTTAAAACTTCATAAAAAAAGAACATGTTTTCACCAAGTCGTAGAATGTATGAGCATAATTACCCTACCATAAACTTCCCCATTTTTCCAGATTCTCAGAGTTCTGTTGATTTTAGAAAGGTGTTTAGAGGTTTGCATGGAACAAGGGATGATATTCTACTGGAAAATTGTAAGTTTCGAGTAGCACCAAAAATAATATTTTGTGACATTTGCTTGCCTCTAAAAATGTACTTTTGCAGACGAAAGTTCAAGTCATTTAGGGTAAGTAGTATGACTAGTAGAGGAATTTTAACAGGGATTTACACCTTCTGGGTACAACACTGACTGTACATACACCAGGCAATCTAGTACCTGACCTTGTAATTAACTACGAAGTATCTTTGTGCGGACGTATGTCCGCTGATAGTGGCCAAGAGGTGTAGAGGCTGATGATTTGGTACGTGGCTCCAACCAGAAACAGTACCAAATACTTGTGACACACCACAAAGGAATATTCAACAATCAGAGGCATCAGCACGTGGTACAAGTAACAGTATCACAGTGTTTAAACTATACACTAAATTATGCTGTTAACACACCAAATACAGTGTTATTTAATTTGCATCGATTCAAATAATTCACTATTTAATCGGAATTAATTAATTAATCGGATTAACGTAGATAAATTAGATTCTCTTAGTTGCATGGTTATAGTCAATGATAGGATTACTGTCACCATGCATTTCTGTAACCTATCACTGGGTAATTATGTAATGAATTTATCCTGTAAGAGACCTATCAATTCAGTTTAAAAGACTGATGTATAGGCAAATCGCTTCACTTATGTGACCACTGATATCACAACCAAACAAAAGGAGATAACCTAGTCAGCAGCTACATACAGCGTTGGTTGCAGGATACAGTAATATGCATGCCACCCACATGACCCAAGCTGTACAATGAAAAGCAAAGTATTCTGTCTGATGTGGGGGAAAAGTTCAATGTGGTTCGACAAAGACTGTTTGGTGGGAATTCCTTTCTAATAGGACTAATACGTTGCGTAAAAGTTCCACGATAGCTCTAAAATCTTTTTCTTCTACACTGACACAGTTATAATGAACGGAGTAGTATTCCTGTTTACATTTTCACCACATAATGGAACAGAGCTGAAGTCGAATTCCTCAATTTGAAGCGCACAAGTTTGCACCTTACCCAATTATCGTTTGATTTCATACTTTCTGAACTATTCTAAAACAGCATTATTAATTGATTTGTCTCGCACCTCCAAATCAATACCCCTACATGTTATTGAGCTTAGAAGTTTTAACCTGCAGAAAAAAAATGTGTACAAATTAATTCTTGCAAGATGACCATTGATTTATTTATTCATTTGATTGGTGTTTTACGCTGTACTCAAGAATATTTCACTTATAGCAGCCAGCATTGTGGTGGAAGGAAACCCGACAGAGCGCGGGGGAAACCCACAAGCATTAACAAATTGTTGGCAAACCTTTCCACGTACGACCGGAGAGGAAGATAGCATGACCTGGACTTGAACTCGCAGCCTCACGGCCACAGCAATGGTGAGAGGCTTCAGAGTCACTGCACTGCCAGACTAACCGCTCGGCCACAAAGGCCAAATAATACAAAGCTATGGGCAGAGGTGTAATGACGAGCCCTAAACACGTCAATGCAAAATACTCTTCATCCACATACCTTCATCTCCTTTGATGATGTAATCAAATGTTCCATTTTGTCCGACATCTGGGTCACTGGCTTCTATGTGACCGATACTGCTATTCATAGCCTCTCCTTCTTTGATGTTCAGCTTATACAAGGGCTGACTACAGCTCGGAGCATTATCATTGACGTCCAAAACAGTTATGAACACCTGACAATGAAAGCAATATAAATTCAGGTAACATTAAGATATATATAAGGCCAAAATAAACAGGGCCAAAACAGTGATATGCATGAGACAAAACCAACAAAGCGACATATATGAGACAAAAATCAGCATGTGACAAAATTGATGTATGAACATGTATGAGGTAAAATCAACATAGCAAAATGTAAGAGACAAAACCAACAGTACAACATATACAAGATAAAACCAACATCGCCACGTTTATACAGATAAAACCAACATAGCAACATGTATACAGGGAAAACCAACATAGCAACATGTATACAGGGAAAACCAACATAGCGACATGTATACAGGGAAAACCAACATAGCAACATGTATACAGGGAAAACCAACATAGTGTCATGTATACAGGGAAAACCAACATAGTGTCATGTATACAGGGAAAACCAACATAGTGTCATGTATACAGGGAAAACCAACATAGTGTCATGTATACAGGGAAAACCAGCATAGCGACATGTATTTACTTATTTTTTTTGTTTATTTATTTAGTCATTTATTTGATTGGTGTTTTACGCCATACTCAAGAACATTTCACTTATATTACGGTGGCCAGCAATATGGTGAGAGGAAACTGCGCAGAACCCGGGGGGACCCCACAACCATCCGCAGGTTACTGGCAGGCCTTCCTACATACGGCTGGAGAGGAATAGCAACATGTAGGAGACAAAACCAACATAGCAATGATTGTATGAGACAGGAAGAATGTATGCACACCTTAACATTTGAGAACTGATCCTCAACAAGGGAGTTAGAGATCATGATGTAGCCAGTGTAGCTGTCAGTGTGTTCTCGGTCAAATTCATGCGTTGTCCACAGATATCCCTAAAATTAGAAAATACAACACAATTCAACAAAATATACTGGAGATTTTGGGCAAAAATCGATCAGGGCAAATCCAATCGAATTTCTACTGTTGCCTTAGACTAGCCCAGACAATTACCTTTCACAACATATCAGGCGTGTGTGATCACCAGTTACTGTTTAAAATTGTTAATAAAGCGGGCTGAATTAATCTTTAGAATTATTTAAACGCTAAACATAGCATACCATATACCATTAAAGCAGCAATGTCACCTTATTTCACCTAAAGTTTAGGGTTTTTCATCTGTTGATTCATCCACCTTTTCATACAGGTAGCTGGGTCCAACGAAGAGCTTCGGTGAAGTTTATTTATTTTCTTATCAGAAATACTTGGCATCGAAAGTATCAATTTCAGGCCTTTATGTGCTTCTGAAAGTGCATTTTCACAAACCAGTTAAACTTCAGGTGAAATGCAGTAATGAATTTCTCTAAATTATCAAGTCAACCAGAAATGCTAACATAACTGTTTCAGAAACAGTTATATCACTTTGATCCAAGGAGTGTATTCTATTTTATTTATGTCCTTCTTGTTAAAATGCCCTTTAGTTTTTCACTTATGGCAAGATGGCAGACAGTATCATGGGTGGAGGAAATCTGAGTGCCTAGAAAAAAACATCGACTTTTGGCAGGCATTCTTGTAATAACAACCTACCATTCCCACTCAAAATGCAGGTCTGTCACAATTTGAGATGTTTTATCTTAAATTAATATTGGTTTTTGGATACAAATAGTTATTAAAGCAAAGTGAAATAACATTTTGCTTTAATCATGTGGCTTTACAACACAGCTAAACAGAAACAGTGGTATATTAAAGACGTACTCTTCAGCCACTTGGTCCTCATTGTTTTAAAAATTAAAAGATATACGTTTCCCATCCACTCAAGACAACGTGTTTGGTTTCTTACCGTATTGCCAGAAGAATTGACGTAGAACTGTGCAGCCCCAAAAAATTGGAATGTTAAGTCATAGCCAGTGGTGAAATTCTCTGTGGTCAGGAGGAGGGAGTCGGCAGGGCGGTTTTCTAAGATGAACTCTGTATAGTTGTCTTTCACAGTTGGCCCATGTTTTCCAGTTGTTATATTCACCTGAAAAGATTTATTTATTCAACTATCTATTTACTTGAATGTTGTTTAACACCGGGACATCTGAAGAATTTTTCAAGAAGCTGAAAATATTATTTACCTACATATCTGATTGTTGTTCAATTCCACACTGACACACTTTTCAAGATTTAATTATTTGATTGGTGTTTTACGCCATACTGAAATATATTTCACTTATACGACAGCAGCCAGCATTATGGTGGAAGGAAACCGGGCAGAGCCTGGGGGAAACCCACAACAATCCACAGGTTGCTAGCAGACCTCCCTTCCCACTGACTCATTCCCACAGAAGCTGCACTGTTACTCATGTGCCCAATGTTTTTGCCATACTCAAGAATGTTTCACTTACAAGATGGAGGTCAGTACAATGGAGGTCAGTACAATGGAGGTTAGTACAATGGAGGTCAGTACAATGGAGGTCAGTACAATGGAGGTTAGCACAATGGAGGTCAGTACAAAGGAGGTTAGCACATTGGAGGTCAGTACAATGGAGGTCAATACAATGGAGGTCAGTACAATGGAGGTTAGCACAATGGAGGTCAGTACAAAGGAGGTTAGTACAATGGAGGTCAGTACAATGGAGGTTAATACAATGGAGGTCAGTACAATGGAGGTCAGTACAATGGAGGTCAATACAATGGAGGTCAGTACAATGGAGGTTAGCACAATGGAGGTCAGTACAAAGGGGGTTAGCACAATGGAGGTCAGTACAATGGAGGTTAGCACAATGGAGGTGAGTATAATGGAGGTCAGTACAATGGAGGTTAACACAATGGAGGTCAGTATAATGGAGGTTAGTACAATGGAGGTCAGTATAACGGAGGTAAGTATAATGGGTGGAGAAAATCGGAATGCTCAGGGTAATTAAACCACTGACCTTTGCCAAATTACTGACAAACTTTTCCACACGTGAGTTTACAAGGTGTGGTTTTCAATGCATGTAAATCGTCGCTTTAACAGAAATGGGAATAATTTCATCATTGCTCTGTAATAATTCATCTCCACAGAACATCCTTGGTAATTTAAAGGAAAAGACCTTTGCATAACTATACTATCATTTATTTTTTTCGATTTTTGCGAGGCATTTTTTAAAGGCATTTTAACATTTGAATTCTAGGGTGGGCTTTATGGACAATACTTTCAGAGTTTAGGACCTTTTTTTAAACTCTAAATCACGACACTGAATGTTGGAATAACTCTTTTACCCATGAGTAAAAGATTACTGAAATAATGTTCCCAAAATTCCTTCCTTCTTGTGAACATCAGGCAAAAAGTTGATACGACGTCAGTGTTCTGAGATACCGTCAGTATGGCTCATAAAGCCCACCATGGCTCGGTTAAATTTTAATTTAATTTCACTACATGTTGTATGAACAAGACAGGAGAATGATCAATTTATATAATATGTTATGCTTGTGACTGTGTCATCCATTCCCTTGAAGGCATTTTAGTTGGTAATACTTGGCTGTCGAACATTGGCTGCGGAAGGTAAGATTATTACCTGTCCTGACGGCTATTACCTGGCCCTTTCCAGTGAGTGCAGGCTGACTTCAGGTGCAGGCTGCCCTGATGGCAGGCACCAAAAAAATTAAGTCACACCACTGTATAGTGCTTTGTATCAGCTAAGCCCTTTGAGCACATAGTGATTGTATCAGCTAAGCCCTTTGAGCACATAGTGCTTTGTATCAGCTAAGCCCTTTGAGCACATAGTGCTTTGTATCAGCTAAGCCCTTTGAGCACATAGTGCTTTGTATCAGCTAAGCTCTTTGAGCACATAGTGATTGTATCAGATAAGCTTGCACTCAAGTTTTGAGATAGTTAAGTTAGAAAAAAATAAGGTGTCTAACTTCAACCAGCATACAGATGACAGACAGATAGGCAGGAGAGACTTAACAAGCTGCTTTATAAAGTCGAAGCTAAAATAAAAACCTGTTACCGGTATGTCATAAGGTGGATTGAAGCCACCCGTGTTGTATGTCACCCATGCAACCCTACCTGTACTAAGGCTGTTGCCTTGAATACACCATCTCGAACTTCAACCGTGATTTCTCGAAGTGATGGGGGTGCTGAAATGGATCCTTTCCCTTTGATCACTCCATCTTTGTCAATGGTAAAGTCTGTGGGTGATAAAACAGTGTATGTGAGCTGGTCAGCGGGTGTGTCCTGGTCTGTGGCTCTCACAACAGTGACCAACGGGTCCTGCCCTGCGTTAACCTTTGCCGTGTAATACTTTTTATCAAACACTGGTGGCACGTCGTTTACGTTCAAACAGCGAATCAGCAATGTTGCTGTGCTCGTCCGTCTACTTGAAAAGTTCGGATCGTTGTCATGTGCTTCCACAAGCAGCTCGATATTTGGGTTCTCAAGTTGCTCAAAATCCAACCTGTTAGTGGTGGAGACATTGCCGGTGTCGCTGTCAATCCTGAAATTCTGCACAAAATTGCTCAGGCTGTAGATGACTTTCCCGAAATCACCGCTGTCCTTGTCGAAAGCTGACACTCGCATCACTTCTGAGTGAACGTTCGTTCGATTCTCTTTCACTTCTATGGTGTAATGGGAAGACGTAAACACAGGTGCATTGTCGTTTACATCCACCACTTTAATGGTAACAATCGCCGTGGCTGTGCGGCTAGGTATCCCACCATCCACTGCCCTTATTTCAACGGAGTACTCAATGCGTTCTTCATAATCCAAAGATCCCACAAGGGACAGGTCCCCTGTGCTCTCACCGATAGTGAACCCACCTTCCTGAAACTGGTCAAGTGTGTATGTCACAGCACCATTGTACCCGCTGTCCTCATCAGTGGCACTGACAGTGACGATTGTCTTCTTTAACGCATAATTTTCTTCCACCATAACAGGACTCGATGGAACCATCTTGAATGCTGGTGTATTGTCATTGACATCCAAAATATCGACAACAAGCTTAGAGGTCGAGGAGAGTGCCGGTCTCCCACTATCCCTTACACTGAGAAGAAAATTCAGAGATTTCTCTTGAAGCTTTTCGTAGTCAAACTCCTTTTTGACCACTAACTTGTATCTGAACAGCCCTGTAGCACTGTTTGCCAACTTCGTTAAATCGAAATGCTCACTGAAAGTTCCGCTAATTTCGACTACAACTTCGCTGTTGACACCTTCATCAGCATCGCTTCCGGTAATCACCTGCATAAGACAATGGATAAAAATTCACAATTATCTTTTGTGTTAAACATAGATTTATTGATTAATACACATCATAGTACGTAAATATAAAATCATACACGACATGCTTGGCAAATGTGCTGCAACTGTGTACAATTTTTGATGCTTGCATTTCAAAGCTACATGTAAAGTCTAGCACACATGAGAGTTCGACTCAACTTTTCGTAAGGAGTTGGTTCCTGTCTCTGATTGCCATATGACTTTAAGACGGAACGGCATACAAAATTTCTTTCAAATTGTTGTTTCTTATGTAACAAGGTCAAAATATTGCTTGATGACGTAATTGCTGGGAAAGTTATACAACAACTTTCACCTAAAATCACGGACAGGAAGATTCCAAGTGTACAGATTGAAATTTAGACTTGAAAGTCTAATATCGCTCAGTCATCCTGGGGAATTAAGTCCGGAATGGAGCTAGTACAACTCATTTAAGTCAAATCATTATTTTGCTCACATGAGCGCTAATGATCAACACAACAGTTGAGGTGAGTTGAGTCTTAAGCTCATGTGTGTGCCGAGCTTATTTTAAATTTATTTATTATTTGATTGGTGTTTCACTCTGTACTCCAGAACATTTCACTTATACAACGGTGTCCAGCATAATGGTGGAAGGAAACTGCGCAGAGCCCAGGGGAAACCCTCACCATCCACAGGTTGCTGGAAGACCTTTCCACGTAGAGGGAAAGAGAGGCTTATTTTAAAGTATCAGGGGTCAATTCCACTTAGCCAGTTTTGAGTTAGTTCAAAAATTTGAAATATGATTTTAGAGCTTATTTTTGGGCCGTGTAAATTAAAATTCTTACCACCTCATCAGTGTTATGCTGAGACACAACGTGTCAAAAAATTTCATCTTCCATTACCGAAACTTAAACATTGCGACAACGTTTTGACTTAAGTCAGAGATATCTTTGTGGAATTGGCCCCAGTACATGATAATTAAGCCTGGAGAAATATGTGCGAAATAAAAAAAAACACTTTTTCAAAACAACGGCACCACAACTGCAGCAAAACGGCCCAGAATGAGTTTGTGTTTTTAATGCACATCTGGATCCGACTTGTTCTCTATTACAGTGAAATATTCCCAACATCTTTGATTTCCATGCACCTGTGTAGTTACCAAGGCTATTGTTGGTGGGACAACAATGAACTGTTAAAATTGGCTTGAATCTTAGAGGGTTTATCAAGGTCACTAAACAGTGCCACTGGAGGCACTAAACACTCAGTGGAGCTCCAAGAGATTTCACAAGTGGTGGCATTCATTTTTATGGGAAAAGGAATTAAACTAGAGGGCCCAGTGTAAAACCACAGATATTTGGTAAGATACCGAAAAGCTTTTCCATACGTGGCGTACAAGCATGCCCACCATTTTGGTGAAAAACGAGCGGTCGTTAACAAATTTCCAAATGAGAATCAGCTGGACTGCCCAGAACCAGAGTTAAGTGTTTCCATATGTCCTCATCACACTGCTACAGGAGAATGCACGGTCATTTATTCCAAGTGACCAATGGTCAGTCTTCTCCTTATCCTTTGCCCAGGCTCTGGAGCTTTAAGTTTGACCCTGTGGCACGGTATTCCTGCCCCTCTCCATGTTCTCTATTCAACTATCAAGGCGATCAGACCCCTTCTAAGTTCTCAGGAAAACTGAACCATCATCCCAGAACCATCGCCTTCAAATTTGCTGAGGGCAGGACCCCAAATCAGGCGACAAATTACGTGACTGCTTGGAGACAACATAACCTGTCTACTCTCTGCAGCCCTGTGAGATTGTAACTAGCATAGGCAATAGCTCAAAGGTAGCGCCCACTTGCAGTCTGGCCTCACGAGCCTTACTGCCTTAGCCCTTGAACACCAGTGACAGAACATTATATATTAGTGTATTCCAGAAGCGAGCCTTGGGGAAGTTGGGCTCATATCCCAATGAAACGTTACCGTACTGTGTTACACAATCAGCTTATTCAGCATCAGGCATGAAACATACACACTGATCTTGGATTGTCTGCATAATTAAATGCACAGTTGATTAGTTCTTAAGTGTGTTCATATTCGAGCTATGGAGAGAGACCAAATAAAAAAGAGAAAAAACTGACAGTCATTGTCTCAGAAGGCTGAGTGATATTTTCTCGGTTTTTTCATCTTCACTAAATAAAATAGTAAAGTCAACTCACCAGTGAGGTGCTCCCTATAAAGTTCTCCGACAACATGTGGTGATAATCAGCAACTGATGTTTCAGGTGTGTTGTCATTCACGTCCAGTATATAAACGGTTACAACATACACAGCCTGTCAACAGAATAGCATCACAATACAGGTGAGTGAGATATTAGCTCCCATGTCACAATAAAGTTGAGTGGGATATTAGCTTCCATGTCACAATACAGGTGAGTGCGATATTAGCTCCCATGTCACAATACAGGTGAGTGTGATATTAGCTCCCATGTCACAATACAGGTGAGTGTGATATTAGCTCCCATGTCACAATAAAGCTGAGTGCGATATCAGCCTCCATGCCACAATACAGGTGAGTGCGATATTAGCTTCCCTGCAACAATACAGGTGAGGGGGATATTAGCTTACGTGTCACAATACAGGTGAGAGATGTTAGCTTCCATGTCACAATACAGGTGAGGGGGATATATTAGCTTCCATGTCACAA
This sequence comes from Liolophura sinensis, assembly GCF_032854445.1. Classification (NCBI taxonomy): domain Eukaryota; kingdom Metazoa; phylum Mollusca; class Polyplacophora; order Chitonida; family Chitonidae; genus Liolophura; species Liolophura sinensis. Next base: position 9,428,167 of record NC_088307.1, read on the forward strand.
TACAGGTAAGTGCGATATTAGCTTCCCTGTCACAATACAGGTGAGTGCGATATTAGCTTACATGTCACAATACAGGTGAGGGGGATATATTAGCTTCCATGTCACAATACAGGTAAGTGCGATATTAGCTTCCCTATCACAATACAGGTGAGTGCGATATTAGCTTACATGTCACAATACAGGTGAGGGGGATATATTAGCTTCCATGTCACAATACAGGTAAGTGCGATATTAGCTTCCCTGTCACAATACAGGTGAGTGCGATATTAGCTTACATGTCACAATACAGGTGAGATATGTTAGCTTCCATGTCACAATACAGGTGAGGGGGATATATTAGCTTCCATGTCACAATATAGGTGAGTGCAATATTAGCTTTTGTGTCACAATAGAGGTGAGTGAGATATGTTAGCTTCCATGTCACAATACAGGTGAGGGGGTTACATAAGCTTCCATGTCACAATATAGGTGAGTGCAATATTAGCTTTCGTGTCACAATAGAGGTGAGTGAGATATGTTAGCTTCCATGTCACAATATAGGTGAAGGGGTTATATAAGCTTCCATGTCACAATATAGGTGAGTGCGATATTAGCTTTCGTTTCACAATACAGGTGAGTGCGATATTAGCTCCCATGTCACAATACAGGTGAGTGTGATATTAGCTTACATGTCACAATACAGGTGAGGGGGATATATTAGCTTCCATGTCACAATACAGGTAAGTGCGATATTAGCTTCCCTGTCACAATACAGGTGAGCGCGATATTAGCTTACGTGTCACAATACAGGTGAGATATGTTAGCTTCCATGTCACAATACAGGTGAGGGGGATATATTAGCTTCCATGTCACAATACAGGTAAGTGCGATATTAGCTTCCCTGCAACAATACAGGTGAGTGCGATATTAGCTTACGTGTCACAATACAGGTGAGATATGTTAGCTTCCATGTCACAATACAGGTGAGGGGGATATATTAGCTTCCATGTCACAATACAGGTAAGTGCGATATTAGCTTCCCTGTCACAATACAGGTGAGTGCGATATTAGCTTACATGTCACAATACAGGTGAGGGGGATATTAGCTTACATGTCACAATACAGGTGAGGGGGATATATTAGCTTCCATGTCACAATACAGGTAAGTGCGATATTAGCTTCCCTGTCACAATACAGGTGAGTGCGATATTAGCTTACATGTCACAATACAGGTGAGATATGTTAGCTTCCATGTCACAATACAGGTGAGGGGGATATATTAGCTGCCATGTCACAATACAGGTGAGGGGGATATATTACCTTCCATGTCACAATATAGGTGAGTGCGATATTAGCTTTCGTGTCACAATAGAGGTGAGTGAGATATGTTAGCTTCCATGTCACAATACAGGTGAGGGGGTTATATAAGCTTTCATGTCACAATATAGGTGAGTGCAATATTAGCTTTCGTGTCACAATAGAGGTGAGTGAGATATGTTAGCTTCCATGTCACAATATAGGTGAAGGGGTTATATAAGCTTCCATGTCACAATATAGGTGAGTGCGATATTAGCTTTTGTGTCACAATAGAGGTGAGTGAGATATGTTAGCTTCCATGTCACAATACAGGTGAGGGGGTTATATAAGCTTCCATGTCACAATATAGGTGAGTGCAATATTAGCTTTTGTGTCACAATAGAGGTGAGTGAGATATGTTAGCTTCCATGTCACAATATAGGTGAGTGGGATATATTACCTTCCATGTCACAATATAGGTGAGTGGGATATATTACCTCCCATGTCACAATACAGGTGAGTGCGATATTAGCTTCCATGTCACAAAAAATCAGTGGATTCTAGAGTCATGAGAATTATTACTGTAATTCATCAACCTTTTCGTGTGTTTGTAGGGTATTCAAGCATATTCTGAAGGCAATAGACTAGTGCAGACTAGTAAAATTATACTTTTTTGTCCCACCATGGCAGAGGGTGTTAGTCTGCCAGAGTGGCGTAACGACTCAGGAACCTCTCACCAATGCGGTAGCTATGGGTTCAAGTCCAGCTCTTGCTGGCTTCCTCTCCGGTCATACCTCTGAGGGTCTGCCAGCAGCATGCGGATGGTCGTGAGTTTCCCCGAGTTCTACCCAGTTTCCTCCCACCATAATGCTGGCTGGTGTCGTATAAGTGAGATATTTTTGAGTATTGATGAAACATCAATCAAATAAATAAATAAATACACTTTATGTGAAGCCCTGTAAATGGTTAATCCAACCAATGCAATTCTGTCTCCAAAATCATATAGAAAATGTGCAAAGATTTCGCTGAAAGTTGCTCTTTCCTATGCAAAATGGTTGGGGAATCAGGGTAGTTACAATATGATAATTATCTTTTTGACATAACAGGGTGCTTTGAATATTGGCGTGTCTGTAATCACAAAAGATGCTTGGATACTGGCATGTTTCCCACCTACAATAAACTTCAAAACACTTTGTCATTATATACCAGATTAATAGAACTCTCAGAATCTGACAAAATGAGTAACTGTCAATAGACATGGCTGAGATTTTAGCTAAAAAAAAAATCCAGTCCATGTTGGTCCACACTAAAATGGATCTGTACAGAATTATCACGTGTTCATCCCTTACCACTTCCTTGCACAGGTTCTTCTTGTCAACTAGTGCCACATTTAACCTCTGGGCTGCCTGGGCTTCACGATCAAACGACCTCTTTGTTTTCAGTTCGCCCTTCAAGAAAATAAAAAGAAACATACCTTATATTAATTGGATATTTGCTATCCTTGTTATTTATTTATTTATTTATTTGATTCTAGTGTAATGCCATACTGAAGAAATGTTCAGTTAAATGATCGTGAACTGGTCAATCTTTCAGATGGAGGAAACCGGAGACCCAGGCCTAAATGCTGAATTTTCAGCAATTTGCTAACCAACTTTCCCACGTGTGACAGACAGATATAAACACCATACTGATGGAAGACATCTGGTCTGTAACGAACATTAGACCGTGAAAATGATCACAAGAGCATTGACGACCAATTTTTGTCACCAATGCTTGACAAGAATTGAAAGCAAGGCAATCTACAAATTCCCTGTCTAAGGTTGGTTTTGAACCTGCATCTTGTGTTCCCTAGCATTTCAATTTTACTTGATTTATATGACTATGTTTTATGCTGTAATCTAAAATATTTCACTTATATGACAGCCTTCAAACGTACGTACCCATTCAAGACAACCGCCACTAGACCATGACCCCCACTGAATGCAAGCACCTCCATAAGCCACTAGACCACGGCCCCCACTCAACGCAAGCACCTCCATAAACCACTAGACCACGAGCCCCACTCAAGGCAAGCACCTCCATAAACCACTAGACCATGGCCCCCTACTCAAGGCAAGCACCTCCATAAAACACTATACCATGGCCCCCACTCAGGGCAAGCACCTCCATAAACCACTAGACCATGGTCCCTATTCAAGGCCAGCACCTCCATAAACCACTAGACCACGACCCCCACTCAAAATAACCACTAGACCATGGTCCTAACTCAAGAAAAGCACCTCCATAAACCACTGCACCACGACCCCTACTCAAGACAACCACTAGACCACGGCCCCCACTCAGACAAGCACCTCCATAAACCACTAGATCACGTCCACCACTCCACGCAAGCACCTCCATAAACCACTAGACCATGGCCCCAACTCAAGTCAAGCACCTCCATAAACCACTAAACCACTGCCCAACTCAAGACAAGCACCTCCATAAACCACTACACCACGGCCCCCTTTCAAGGTAAGCATCTCCAAACAACACTAGACCATGGCCCCCACTCAAGGCAATCACCTCCATAAACCACTAAACCACCACGCCAACAAGACAAGCATCTCCATAAACCACTAGACTAAAGCCCCCATTCAAGGTTAGAACCTAAATAAATTATTAGACCACGGCCTTTAGTCGGGGCAAGCACCTCCATCAACCACTAGACCACTGCCCTAACAAGGCAAGCATCTCCATAAATCATTAGACCACGGCCCCACTCAAGACAACCTCCATAAACCACTAGACCATGGCCTCCACAATGCAAGCACCTCCACAAACCACTAAACCACTGCCCTCATTCAATGCAAAATCCTCCATGAACCACTAGACCACAGCCCTCACTCAAAGCAAGCATCTCCATAAACCTCTAGGCCATGGACCCCACTCAAAACACCCCACATAAACCACTAGATCACGGCCCCCACTCAAGACAAGCACCTCCATAGACCACTAGACAACGATCCCCCCCCCCCCCCCCACTCAAGATAAATACCTCCATAAACCACTAGACCACAGCCATCACTCAACGCCAGCACCTCCATAAACCACTAAACCACGGCCCTTACTCAATGCCAGCACCTCCATAAACCACTAGACCACGGCCCTTACTCAATGCAAGCACCTCCATAAGCCACTAGACCACGGCCCCCACTCAAAAATATAATATAGGATAGTTTACTAAGGCAGTGGCTTCATGCAATTTTACTTACGTTTTACTTTGCATGCTTTCTACATATGTATATTTATACGAGGTCATTCGCGGGTCGGTTATGTGGTGTATAATTGTGCAGACCAATATAGGAGAATATATACACATACATATGTATACATATAATATATATATATATATATACTTTTAATTTTTTATAATATAATATTTATTACTGTACATACTGGTATATAGGCTAACAGGGTGCCCTAGTAGCTTAGGCCGGTTAGCGTGCCAGCGTAGCCAAGAATATTTCACTTATATTTATTTACTCATTTATTTATTTGATTGGTGTTTTACGCCGTACTCAAGAATATTCCACCTATACGACGGCGGCCAGCATTATGGTGGGAGGAAACCCACCACCATCCACAGGTTGCTGGAAGACCTTCCCACATACGGCCGGAGAGGAAGCCAGCATGAGCTGGACTTGAACGCACAGCGACCGCATTGGTGAAAGGCTCCTGGGTCATTACGCTGCGCTAGCGCGCTAACCAACTGAGCCACTGAGGCCCCTATTTCACTTATAAGACTGTGGCCAGCAACTGTGAGGTCAAAGGAACCGAGCAGAGTTCGACAACTACCAACAGCATTGCTTTTACAAGCTCTGCAATGCTGCTCCAATTACTATTCAGGCCACGAAATTTGGCACAAGCAAACGGTCATTCCTGTGTTGATTACGTGGAGTGTAATTGTGACAGATAAATCGGTTGCACTGATCTGTCCTCTTTAACGTTCTCACAAATGCAGCACTTGACCTGTATGGCTACAACACAGATTATCATCTGACATCCTCATTCACATTCACCTCTACTCGATATTCTTTGACCTTGCCAATGTGAGCAAATTGTTGGCTTTGCTGACGTTACGGTAAATAAAAGAAAAAAAAAACTAACACGGGGGTGGAGGTGGTGTGTGGTGGGAGATATTCTATTGCTGAATAGCCACAAGTTCCTGAAACCAATCTGCGCAAACAACTGGCCTGTTTTCTCAACGTGGCAAAACGGAACAATCAGTTATTCAAGGCTCAGAACCTGTGAACCACTCAAATTTTAATTAATAATTAATAAACACCCATGTAAATATAGATATGCATGATTGACTGACTGATTATTGTTAACACCATGTTCAAAGATTTTTGCCTTAACAATGTTTTAGGGTGAGAGTCCATTTTGTGTGTGGAGGAAACGGGAATGCCGGAGGAAACCACGATCCTTCGTCTGACCTCCTGAATTTTATAGGCCCAGTGGAAGCACTGACGACTGGAACCCAACATACAACCACATTGGGCAAGGGCCTGGCAGTTTCAGTGAGCCAGCTCTTCAACCATCAGAGTCAGCCAGGGCACTAGTTAATATATTTATTCATTTATTTATTTGATTGATGTTTTAAGCTGTACTAAAGAATATTTCACTTATACAACGGCGACTAGCATTACTGGCGAGAGGAAACAGGGCAGAACCCGCGGATAACCCACAACTATCTGCAAGCTGCTGGCAGATACGTCCAGAGAGGAAGCCAGCATGAGCGCAGCCACCACATTAGTGAGAGCCTCCTGGGTCACTGCGCCGTGTTGGCATACTAACCCCTATGGCCACAGAGGCCCCACCAGTTCCTATATAACTCACCGTAATCTCATCAAAGTAGAAATCCTCAGACACAGTTTGTATTTTGAGAACCCCATCTTTGTCCTCCGAGGGAAAAGAAATATTGACAATGGAATTAGCAACACTGTTTTCCAGAATAGTTCCGTAGACATATTGTGAGTCTTCGCGTCTTACGACCAGATTTTTCACTTCGATGACAACCCTGGCTGTGTCGCTTTTCTTGTCGTCGGTGACAGTGACATCGAACTCTATAGAGTTTGTATTCGGCGCGTAAAAGTTGAAAGAGGATAAATCAGATCTTATTAACGGTGATTTAGATTTAACCACGCCCCCTTTCTCGACACTAATGAACTTTTCCAATGAATGTGAATTAACAATGATGTAGGAGAGATCTGAGGGCATCGTGTCTTCATCGAATGCGGAGACAACACCAATAGTACTCGGTTCCATTTCCTCATATGTTTGGAACTTGAATGTCCTCTTCGTAAATTGTGGAGGTTCGTCATCTTCATTTTGTACAATAACCTTCACCTCACATGTGACAGAACTAGTACCTGACATCACCTTGAAATAAAAAAAGAACGCCTCTGTTTCAAATGCATGTTTATCATATCAGTACTTGTTTTCTGTTTCCCGGGAAAATACACAAAACATGAAGGCCTTGATGTGACTAATTCTCACTTGAATTATAATTATTCTTGTAAAGATCAATACATAAAATATAACCGTCCTCCATGAAATCCAGTTGACTCGAATGCAGTACTTTCCCCCCCGCGAAATAATCTTGAGTATGACATAAAACTACAATCAGATAACTAAATAAATAATCACGTTGGTTACTCTTCACCCTAGTGTCTGCTAGTCACTACTTGGTTTCAGTCATGTAAACTAAGCGCCTGGACATCAACACTTTTGAATGGGCTTCTTGGGCTTTAGATTTATTTTCTTGGGCTTTAGATTTATTTTCTTGGGCTTTAGATTTATTTATTTTATTTATGTTTTGTGCTGTACTCAAGAATAGTTCACTTATACGACGATGGCCAGCATTATGGTGAGAAGTAACCCGGCAGATACCATGACCATCTGCAGGTTGCTGAAAAACATTCCAATGTACAGTCAGAGAGGAAGCCAGCATAAAGCTTGAATTGAACTCACAGCGACCGCATTGGTAAGAGGCTCCTGGGTTATTGCCCCGCACGGGCGTGACAACCACCTCAGTCAAAAGGCCCTGGGATATTGATAACCACAAAAATACTATACTAGTTATGCCCAATTCATTCTAAAAAATTCCAATTATCTTCATGATCTTTCTAGAATGATCTGTTGGTTATTAATGTCAATAAACTATGACTGGAGACGATACTAAACACTGACAACTATTTAGCCTATATGTTTACTTACCTCAACATTAAGCAGGTATGAAGGGTATCTGTTCGTAATTCAAAGCTCTCTGCAGGTAAATGTCCCCCTTGTAAGGATCAATTTGAAAGGGGAGGTCTAGTTTACTTCCTGAGAAATGCAAAATGACAAAATTGTAAGATATCAGTCAAAAGTATATTATAAACAAGTTAGCATCAACATCCTGAAATGAGATTTGTGACTGAACAGGATATCTTGCTTGAGATAAATTCTTTGCTGGACAAAACAAACTAAAATGTTTATGTAATTATATACACCTTCAGAAATAATATAAGGAAAGATTGTCAATAGGTTTGAACTCTTCTATGGCTAAAGGTAAAGAAAGTCCCACTTTATCATGTGACCTGGTAGGCCATCACACATTTACTATTACACTGGTGTCTAAACAAAGTTTTCCAAAACCAGAAGACAAATGATGGAGAAAATTGAGGAGCTGAATGTTTTTGAGCTTGAGAAAATTCTTAAAGGAAAGACGTGTCATTTGTGCCTCTGGAACAGTCAAAACTAACTATAATCGTATTGGTGAAAAGTTTTTGAGTGTAATGTCAAACAGTCAAATAACATTTTAAAAAATTTTGTGAATATATGAGGAGGCACATAACATAAAATATGTGCTATACAAAGCTGATTCAATATAATCAGAATAATGTTCTGCAAATACTTTCTTGTATGATCATTTTTGTCGGCAGTTCTATCTAAACGTGAATACTCCCACGTGGCAAGTAACTGCCCTGCAGTGAAGTGCACACCGGCATCGTTCTGCACTGAGCGGTCACTGTGCGCAGTGTTGTTATACTGAAGACTAGAAATCCCTGTACCCTAATTCCTCAACCTTTTCGCCTATGAAAGAGCAACCTTCAGCGCAATCTATGCACATTTTCAATTTGATTTTGCCGTGAAACACAACTACATTGGTTGACTTTGGCCAGATTCAGACCTTTAATCACAAATCACAAAAAAATACAATTATATCAGTCAACACAGAATAATGCCTTTAGAATATGCCTTAGCAAACACCTTGCATTTAAACATGCGAAAAGGTCTAAGAATTACAATAACATTTACTGTGAAATGTGACAAAAAGGTGTGGCTGAGGTGGCTGGATCATTTAATATGAAATTTAATTTTTTGGTTTCCTTTATTTGAGAGGCGGTGGGTGGTGGGGGGGGGGGGGGTGGATAGTAAGCGGGATAGTGGGAATAAACAATTTTCTTACTTAAACGGTACTTGAGTCCACTCCCCTGAATTGGATCCCCGGCGGCCACCTTGCCTATCAAACTGCCACTACTGATGGACTCTTGAACGCCAAAGGTGAACAACGGCACGGCACACCCCAAAGAACGCTCCACAGTGATCACCACCTGCAAACGTGAAGTTGAAACACAACTTAAAACACAATTCTGTTCCAAATTTGGTTGTCCTTTCAACTTACTTTTAACTCATTTACCAACCTAATACAATATTCTCAATTTAAAGCCTAAACACAAGAACTATTCATTTATTAACCCATTTTATTACGTTTATTTTTTATTTATTTATAATATCAAAGTTAAAATAAGGTAGACACTGCATGGTCAGTGAGCATAGACAATGTTCTGGGATACAAAATATAGACGATGTTTAGGGGACAGAAGATAGACATTGTCAAGCAAATATTAGACAGAAACTATTCCGGGGAATAAGATATACAAGGACAGAATATGGACGTTATTTGGGGGACATAAGATAGATCCACTGTTCAGAGACATAAGACAGACACTGTTCAGGGGACATAAGATAGACCTTGTTCAGGGACATAAGACAGACACTGTTTAGGGAACATAAGATAGATATTGTTCATGACATAAGACATGCACTGTTCAGGGGACATAAGATAGACCTTGTTCAGGGACATATACGACACACACTGTTCAGGGAAGATAAGATAGATATTGTTCATGACATAAGACAGACACTGTTCAGGGGACATAAGATAGACATTGTTCAGGGACATATACGACACACACTGTTCAGGGAAGATAATATAGATATTGTTCATGACATAAGACATGCACTGTTCAGGGGACATAAGATAGACATTGTTCAGGGACATACGACACACACTGTTCAGGGAACATAAGATAGATATTGTTCATGACATAAGACATGCAATGTTCAGGGGATATAAGATAGACATTGTTCAGGGACATAAGACACACACTGTTCAGGGAAGATAAGATAGATATTGTTCACGACATAAGGCATGCAGACACTGTTCAGGGGACACAAGATAGACCCGCTGTTCAGGGAAGATAATATACATTGTTGAGGGAAGATAAGGTAGATGTTATTCAGGGGCATAAGATATACTCTGTTCGGGTGACACAAGACAGACTTTTTTCACAGGATATATCAAGACAGACATATTCAGGGGACATAAGGCAGCATAGGATAGACACTGTTCATGCAACATAGGATAGACACTGCTCGTGTAATGTAAGATAGACACTGTTCAGGCAACATAGGATAGACACTGTTTGTGAAACATAAGATAGACACTGTTCGTGTAACAGTGGTCAGGGGACATAAGACATAAGACGGTGTTCAAGAGACATAAGACAGTGTTCAGGAGACATAACATAGTGTTCAGGGACATAAGACAGCATTCAGGGAACATACAACAGTGTTCAGGGTACACAGTGTTCAGGGGACTTACAACAGTGTTAAGGGGACATACGACAGTGTTCAGGGGACATAAGACGGTGTTCAGGGGACATAACAGTCCTTCAGGGTACATAAGACAGTGTTCAGGGGATGTGAGACAGTGTTCAGGGTACATAAGACAGTGTTCAGGGGACATACGACAGTGTTCAGGGGACATAAGACGGTGTTCAGGGGACATAACAGTCTTCAGGGTACATAAGACAGTGTTCAGGGGACATAAGACGGTATGCAGGGGACATAAGACAGTGTTCAGGGGACATACGCCAGTGTTCAGGGGACACAAGACAGTGTTCAGGGGACATAAGACAGTGTTCAGGGGACGTGAGACAGTGTTCAGAGGACATAAGACAGTGTTCAGGGGACATAAGTCAGTGTTCAGGGGACATAAGACAGTGTTCAGGGGATGTGAGACAGTGTTCGAGGGACATAAATCAGTGTTCAGGGGACATAAGACAGTGTTCAGGGGACATAAGACAGTGTTCAGGGGACATAAGTCAGTGTTCAGGGGACATAAGACAGTGTTCAGGGGATGTGAGACAGTGTTCTGGGGACATATGCCAGTGTTCAGGGGACGTGAGACAGTGTTCAGGGGACATAAGACGGTGCTCAGGGGACGTAAGACAGTGTTCAGGGGACATACACCAGTGTTCGGGGACACAAGACAGTGTTCAGGGGACATAAGACGGTATGCAGGGGACATAAGACAGTGTTCAGGGGACATACGCCAGTGTTCAGGGGACACAAGACAGTGTTCAGGGGACATAAGACGGTATGCAGGGGACATAAGACAGTGTTCAGGGGACGTGAGACAGTGTTCAGGGGACACAAGACAGTGTTCAGGGGACATAAGTCAGTGTTCAGGGGACAAGACAGTGTTCAGGGGATGTGAGACAGTGTTCGGGGGACATATGCCAGTGTTCAGGGGATGTGAGACAGTGTTCAGGGGACATAAGACAGTGTTCAGGGGACGTGAGACAGTGTTCAGGGGACATACACCAGTGTTCAGGGGACACAAGACAGTGTTCAGGGGACATACGCCAGTGTTCAGGGAACACAAGACAGTGTTCAGGGGACATAAGACGGTATGCAGGGACATAAGACAGTGTTCAGGGGACATAAGACGGTATGCAGGGGACATAAGACAGTGTTCAGGGGACATAAGACAGTGTTCAGGGGACATAAGTCAGTGTTCAGGGGACATAAGACAGTGTTCAGGGGATGTGAGACAGAGTTCGGGGGACATATGCCAGTGTTCAGGGGACGTGAGACAGTGTTCAGGGGACATAAGACAGTGTTCAGGGGACATACACCAGTGTTCAGGGGACATAAGACGGTATGCAGGGGACATAAGACAGTGTTCAGGGACATACGCCAGTGTTCAGGGGACACAAGACAGTGTTCAGGGGACATAAGACGGTATGCAGGGGACATAAGACAGTGTTCAGGGGACATAAGACAGTGTTCAGGGGACAAAAGACAGTGTTTAGGGCACAGTACAGGGCACAGGAGATGGACATTGTTCAGGGAACATAAGATGGACACTGTTCAGGCACGCAAGATGGACACTGTTCAGGGCACGCAGGATGGACACTGTTCAGGGCACAGACGATGGACACTGTTCAGGGCACGAGATGGACATTGTTCAGGTCACAGAAGATGGACACTGTTCAGGTCACAGAAGATGAACATTGCTCACAGCACAGAAGATGGACACTGTTCAGGTCACAGAAGATGAACATTGTTCAGGGCACACGAGATGGACATTGCTCACAGGACAGAAGTTGGACATTGCTCACAGGACAGAAGTTGGACACTGTTCAGGTCACAGAAGATGGACATTGTTCAGGGCACATGAGCTGGACACTGTTCAGGGCACGCAGGATGGACACTGTTCAGGGCACACGAGATGGACATTGTTCAGGTCACAGAAGATGGACATTGTTCAGGTCACAGAAGATGGACATTTTTCAGGGCACAGAAGATGGACATTGTTCAGGGCACGCAGGATGAATACTGTTCAGGGCACAGAAGATGGGACACTGTTCAGGTCACAGAAGATGGACATTGCTCACAGCACAGAAGATGGACACTGTTCAGGTCACAGAAGATGGACATTGTTCAGGGCACATGAGCTGGACACTGTTCAGGGCACGTAGGATGGACACTGTTCAGGGCACACGAGATGGACATTGTTCAGGTCACAGAAGATGGACATTGTTCAGGTCATAGAAGATGGACATTGTTCAGGGCACAGAAGATGGACATTGTTCAGGGCACATGAGCTGGACACTGTTCAGGGCACGCAGGATGGACACTGTTCAGGGCACAGAAGATGGACACTGTTCAGGTCACAGAAGATGGACATTGTTCAGGGCACATGAGCTGGACACTGTTCAGGGCACGCAGGATGGACACTGTTCAGGGCACACGAGATGGACATTGTTCAGGTCACAGAAGATGGACATTGTTCAGGGCACAGAAGATGGACATTGTTCAGGTCACAGAAGATGGACACTGTTCAGGTCACAGAAGATGGACATTGCTCACAGCACAGAAGATGGACACTGTTCAGGTCACAGAAGATGGACATTTTTCAGGGCACATGAGCTGGACACTGTTCAGGGCACGCAGGATGGACACTGTTCAGGGCACACGAGATGGACATTGTTCAGGTCACAGAAGATGGACATTGTTCAGGGCACAGAAGATGGACACTGTTCAGGGCACATCAGATGGACACTGTTCAGGGCACACGAGATGGACATTGTTCAGGGCACACAAGATGGACATTGTTCAGGTCACAGAAGATGGACACTGTTCAGGGCACAGACGATGGACACTGTTCAGGGCACGCAGGATGGACAATGTTCAGGGCACGCAGGATGGACACTGTTCAGGGCACACGAGATGGACACTGTTCAGGTCACAGAAGATGGACATTGTTCAGGGCACATGAGATGGGCACTGTTCAGGGCACATGAGATAGGCACTGTTCAGGGCACACAGGTGGACACACTTCAGGGAACATATTAACATTGACATTGTTCATCGGACAGAAGGTAAACATTGTTCAGGGGTGAACATAATATATTTACTGTTCCGGGAACATAACATCTAAACATAATTCAGAGGACATAAATGTAAGATAAACAGGGGACATAAGACAGATGCTGCTCAGGGACAGAAGACAGACTCCATAGGAAAGATAGACTCTGTTATCTTAGAGTGGCACTCATTCCGTATAACATTTGGTGAAGATCATTAGTCTTCCACCAATATATGTCATCCTTATCTGTACATCACACGTGGGAATGTTTGTCTGTATGCTGGCTTCCTCTTCGGACATACGTAAGAAGGCCGACCTACAACCTGCTCTACCTGGTTTCCTCCCACAGTGCTGGCCATTGTGATGTAAGTGAAGTATTCTTGAGTTTGTCTTAAAACTCAAATCAAATAAATAAATGAATATTCGAGTACTCCTGATTTCTTCACTTATCAAACTGACTGCCATCTTACTGTAACCATAGTTACATTCCTCCCAGTGAACGATATGGCCACACTGGACTAACATATACGCATTGTATCGTTGGGATCGATTTTGTGTAAATGATTTTAGAAATGAAAAAAAAACCTTGAATAACCTAAAATTTAATGCATTATAAAGTTTTTTGTCTGATTCTGAGAAATTCTTTCAAAAGTTCTCGAAAGTTTGATGTTTGCTTGGGACAACATGCTTCTGGAAAACTTCTTTATTCATTTGATTGGTGTTATTACACCATACTCAAAAATATTTTGCTTACACTAACAGAGCTGTATCGATGATGGGAAACTGGGCAGAGTCTGAGGAAACCCAAGAGTATCTGCAAGTTGCTGGTATTGAAAAATGTAAGTTTCAGCACAAAAAGTAATATTTTATGGCATTTATTTAAAATGCATTTTTTGGGGCGAAGATTTAGGTCATTTACAGTACTGGTATATTAGATTTATTTTTTTCATTGATGTTTTATGCTGATCTCAAGAATATTTCACTTATACAACAGGGACCAGAATTATGATGTGGATACATTTCCACATATGGCCAGAAAGGAAGTCAGCATAAGCATTGAATTCACCCCGACTGCCATAGTGAGGGACTCCTGGGTCATTGTGTCCCTTAGCACACAGACGACCAGTACATTAGTCTTACAATTTTGGATATAATCACCTGTCTGACACAGCTGGGCTGATTGGGCATTTTCAACTCCACAACCAGAGAGAAAAGGCTCTGTGCCGCATTATCAAGGGTTTTATTAGGCTTTAGTGCAATGACGCCCTGTCAAAAAGAGAGACGAGAATTAATGATATGAGACCTAGCTCCATTCAAGACAAAACAACAAAAGAAAATTAAAAGACCAATTAAAGAACTCAGAATACACCAAAAAAACAATCATAGCAGTTACAATGACATTAAGCACTTCCCAAGTTTGAAAGCCCTCTCAAGATTGAAAGCACTTCCCAAGTTTAAAAGCACTTCCCAAGTTTAAAAGCCTTCTCAATGATGAAAGCACTTCCAACATACAATGGAGGTCATATGGTCCTCTATAAACGGAAGCATCTGGCAACTCATAAAACACCAATGCCCTCTGCCTATCTGAATAAATGACATGACAATTATGTCATCATGAATAATCAAAGGGGACATTGTTATTCATTCCACTAGGTAGAGGGCGCTGCCGTTTCAGCAGTTATGCAGATGGCTGAAAAATGTACTAGACTTAGGCCATTTCGTGTGAATCTTTAGGACACCGGAGAGATGTTACATTGATTAGTTTGAGCCACTAGTTTCAAGTCGAAAACTTCCACAAAAAATACTGGGCATTTGGTGTGTACACATTGTCTAAATAACACAGTATAATCTGCCATGTGCTAATGTTTGCAAATCTTGAACATTTTCAACCTCCATAGCACTTTTTTTTTCAGTAAAATTCGTACAAAATTCTTATCAAATGATGCTAAAATGACTTGTTTGTGTCACTAATGATATGCAACCTCCATAAACTGTTTGCAAATTTGTTCTCTACACCACATAGCTCTCAGAATGTTTTGAAATATTGGTTGCAGAGGCTGTTTAAATAGGGTGATTGTTTATCTGACGTAGGCCCATTGACCTGTTTCTACCCATGCGTACTAATTTATCGCTCAAAACAGACAAAAATTAGAAAAAAAAAAAAAAAAAAAAGACAATCACAAAAAAGCAAAAAGAAACAAAAAGAATCAAAAGAAATACATGCAACAAAAAACACACATACAAATCGAGTTAATTTAAATGACAAAAATAAATACACATTAAATTTCACTAATATCCTCTTACAGTATTTTTATCTATGGTGAAGTACTCCAGTGTCAAGCTGTCGGAGAGAAGTCTGTATGTTGCTGTTGTTTGAAGGCCCACGTCCACGTACACTCAGAACCCTCAAAGCACCTGGTGTGGTTTGTCTCAGTCCTGCGCAGAGTCCAATCGCATTTTCTACCCAAGGTGCG